>NC_047670.1:29889192-30189192 GCF_011762505.2 Arvicanthis niloticus
TTTTGTTTTTTTTTTTTTTACAGTGACTAGAAATAAAAGTTAAAGAAGATCATAGTACTTCTAAAAAGACAACTTTCAGAAAGTTATCTCTGAAGAACTTACCTACCTTGTTTAGTGTAACTGCTACACTGGAAAGTCTTCCATTTATTTTGAAGTTTATTAAAAGTATAAAGTATCTGTTATATATTGAAAGTATTAATAATACTTTCATATATAACCGAGAGTGGGTTTACTATGTGTGGAGCAAAACATAAAACACTGACAATCTGGGGTAAAGACTTGTCCTTAGCATGACAGACTCTGCATGTGTAATTGTTTTGTTTCATGTATCTATTCAGTCTGAAGCAGCACACAATGGTCTTAGAATGGAATGATATCCTCTCTGGCAATCTTACATCTCCAGGAGCTCTTATTCCTCTCAGCTGTCGTATCTGTGAATCAGATAAACTTGACATACTGGTTTTGTCAACATTTCTATCATTAAAACTTAATGTTTTAAATTATTTCATGCTCTCTTTTCTATATGTCTTCTCTTTCTACTTCCCTCTGATGTACCACCAACACAAACACGTATCTCCTGGTTCATTGAGGTCAAATTCCATGGTCCTGCAGAATGAATTACTATCCTTTTAGTAGCTTATATTTATGTGTGAAGTGTATCAGTGGTGGCAGAAGACGATGAAGGTGCAGATACCATCACTTAGAAACTAGGAGCTCATCCATTTTCTATTGAGCTTTTTTGCTTCTTGTGTGCTTTCCTTGATGTGGCTCAAATGCTAAAGAAGTGCCCTATTTTCCATCTATGGAAAGAATGAGCTGCAATATAATCATAGATATAGATACAGATACAGATACAGGTATCAATATAGATAGATATAGAGATAGAGATAGAGAGAGAAATTATGAGATAGGATGAGATGAGATGAGAGAGAGAGAGAGAGAGAGAGAGAGAGAGAGAGAGAGAGAGAGAGAGAGATTCATGTTCTTCACCAACATAGGATGTAGGATGTATAAGTATCTTTTTGTAGGGGGCATGGTGATGGCTTCCCACTTGGAAATCTCAAAATCACTTTTACTGAGGTCTTCTATTCATCCATGGTGTTACTTTGATAAAGTGTGTGTCATGTAGACTGAAAACCAGAATTCACTGCTGGATATTTGAGGTCTTAATATCCTAAAGTATTTGACAAATGACTCACACTACTAAGCTTCTGATGAGAGAAGCTTTCGCCTGTGGTAACCACTCTTTCTATTACCTGAAAATTGTGGCAATCTACTCAGAGAACAGCCTTCAAATGGTTTCCCTAAAAGATAAATAGCTGCTTGTAAGCCACATTTCCTGTGTCCTTGGATGGTCGGGGCAGAGGTAGGAATTTGAAAGCCAACGTTGACTACAGTCTTTTCATTATTTGGGCTGGTACTATTGGATATTCCTACATTTCCCTTTCTGTTTTCATTAGACAGACATTCTACGCATCTTGTACGTCCTCACCTCTCCATGAGAAGACAATTAAATTATCTGATTAGTAAATTAACCAGCAGAATCTTGACAGTAATGATTGAATCTCCTTTCCTTTCTTCTTTGAATGCATCTAAGTTTTGAAAAGTGTACCTCTTTTTTGTCATGTTTTGTAATAACAGTTCTGGTTTTTGGGGAGGAGGTTAGGTTTCTGGCCATCCATTACTTACAAGCTTGGGGTGAATAACGATATGTCATAAATTTAACTTAGGAGATCACTGTTACCTCATCCCCAGTGTTAACTTCTCAACAATTCTCCACCACGAGGAGATTATTTAAATCTCCATGTGATGATTCTGTGTTTCTCCCAGTGGATTCAGGACTCCACCAACAAGAAAGACTATTTACCTAAACTGAACATACCCCACCAAAAATTTCACACTGTACATACTTACTAAGTACTCTTCTTTAGTGAACTCCAAAACTGCCACATAAAAACTATAGCATATGGACTGATGACTATGTTTCTTAAGATCTAGTTTCAGTATGATCTCTCCACTTAGGAAAATCACTGTACCATTTTCTAGCTTTGGAAAGAACTAAGGCTGAATGCATTTGAGACACACCAATGTACATTCAAAGGAATTCTAAGGTTATTGGAGA
Organism: Arvicanthis niloticus; assembly: GCF_011762505.2. Lineage (NCBI taxonomy): Eukaryota > Metazoa > Chordata > Mammalia > Rodentia > Muridae > Arvicanthis > Arvicanthis niloticus. Next base: position 29,891,315 of record NC_047670.1, read on the forward strand.
ATTTGGCCACAGATTATCTTAAGAAATAATCATGGAATATCTCATGCCTTTTAAAAAGTCAAATTCAGAGTGTTTTTAGAGCTTGGAGATTTTATTAGAATGAGAGACAAAGCTCTAGTTGAAATTAGTATTTCTGAAACTAGAATCCTAGAGCAAGAGGTAACAAAGAGGACCAGACACAGGAAAAAAATGTTGTAGAGTGAAAATCCCCCTAATACCAAATTTGACATGGCTGAGAAAAAGACATATCTGTTATCCAATATCATGACTATAGTTTACTTGAACAAAAGCCATAAGAAGTATGCTTTCATCCAGCTTTGAAATAGACAAAACAGCAACATTCAGGGACCCAAAACTAGAACAGCCAAGTTTTAGGCAATTGCTACTGCTTAGCAGCATTTTGAAATGGCTCCACTGCTTCTGTTTTAAGAAGAACCACATGCCATGTGGTACGTACACACCTTTAATCCAGAGCTGGAGAGGCACAGGCAGGTGATCTCCAAGTTGGAGGCCAGCCTGGTCTATGGACTGAGTTTCAGGACAGCTCAGGCTACAAAAAGGAATCTCTGCCTTGAAACACAAAAGAAAAGAAGAACCAGACATTATGAATCTAAATGATGCATGTTTTAATGTGTATTTTTTTTAAGGAAAATGATTTTAATTCTCTCCATGTTGACATAAGAAAAGTCAAATTTTACACTAAAAATAGATGCCACCAGGTTATAAATCAAAAACCTTTTAGGGGAAAATTTTAATAACGTTTTCTCCACTGCATGATCATCACTGAATTACTAGTCATCCATGTTTGAGTCCAAACCAGCTTCCAAGAGTGTAGTCTTAACAGAGCACCCTCTAAACAGTTGCCCAGTGTAAGAAGATATAAAGACCCGCCCCACATCAGTAGGCTCCGAATAGAGCCAAAGTGTGCTGCCTGGGTTTTGCTTCTGGCCTTGCGGTATCCAGACACCTTTACACACTAAGCAGCACTAGAAGGAACCAGCTATCTGGGTGGGGTGGCTTCGCAGGATTTTGTCAGGCTTATGTGCACGGGGAAAATGGCTTTCTCAGAAAGGTTTTCAGTGAAATAGCTCTCCTGTATTTGGGGTAACAGGGCTGTATAAGTCTTGGGGACTGGGTAGGGGTTTCAGGTACCAAGGTGCCCACAATACTTCATTTGCATGATGAAGAAATTCCAGGTGCTTCCCTGGGCACGTACTTATAGGGAGAGAGGGAGGTTAAGCCTGTATTTGGTCACCAAGCTCAGTAACTACCTTAAGAGAGGCTGAGGTGGGGGGTTGTACAGACTACGTGTACCAGAGCATGCAGACCCAGGGCAAGGGGGTAAGGGGTGGTAACAGTTCTAACTCCTGCCTGTCTCAGGACCAGATTTTCCAGGTTTGGACACATCTTGACCTCACTCTAGATCCAGACTAGCTCCTCCAGATGCTCGGCTTTCCAGCCCCACAAAAGGGAGGACATTACTAGGATTTTTCTTTCAGATCAAAACGTAAAATAAAGCAGTTTCCAAAAGTTTATCCACCGAATTGTGTTTTGAGAAAAAATTAAAAGTTTTCAAGAATTTTAATATGCCTTGACTGTAGAATAGAGACAGATGAACAATCCATGCTAATCCCTGTATTGTCACTTATACCTCTAATCCAACTGTACACTGTTCATCTGAAATTCACGACTCACCATCAGGAAATTAGGAGCATTTAAACTAGAAATATGGTACCCAGACTGGACTTATAACATCCGATGAAACATTTCTATAATGAAGCATAAGCAATTCCTACAACTCATGATAAAGATGAGCTAGCATTCCTACATGTGACACTAAGAGTCTAAATAGCCTCAGATGATGTTTCGCCGCCAAATGCTTTGCAAAACAACTTTGGATTTTTCAGGATTTGGGGATTTAAGAATTACAAATAAGAGATTACTTTCCTGTAGTAATATTGATAAGCTCTGAAAATAATTACACTAAGAATTTACATATATTATTTTATTTAATCCTCTCAGCAGGCTTATTAAAAGACAACTATTCTAGTTCTCTTAAATATGTTTTAAAAACTGAATTAAGCTAGCTAGTTAGAGTAAGATCAGTGTTTGAATCCAGGAGCTCTAATGTCAATAGCTGTGATTGCATTGTTTCTTTTTCGAATTTTAAATTTTAAAACTTAAATCTTAATTTAAGAATGCTGCAATTTAAAAACAAATTGCATATTGAAATTAACCAGACCCTGGATGCTATGGTTTTAAATATCTGGGATTTTTTTTTCTTCTTCACTAAGGGGGTAGTGTTGATCTCAATAAGAAGGAACTGAACCCACAGATAATTAGAATTGTCCTTGAGAACAGCAAAGGAACCTTCAAGAATGATTGCAACCCATTTCCTTACATGAAATCAAATCCCTGTTAATTAAATCCTCTTCTCCCCCAGGCTAGGGGTTACAGTTTAGCATGCCTACTCATCAACGGACTGGTAGAGCCTTTCTTTAGGGCCTTCATGCTTAAGCCATGGCAGGTGTTACAATAGATGAAGTTCATTTACACTCAGTAGAGAGACTACATCTTTCTCTCTCCTACCCACCATGGAGCTCAGTATCCCCTCCTTGATGGAAGATGGATAATTGAGTTGTCACCTTCCTAGGTTCTAGATAAGAAAATAAGAGCCAAGTGGATTCTTTTGTATATAAATAGTTTAATGAGTGATTGATTATACTTATAAGCATGCAAAATTCACTTGAAATAGACAGTTTTGAGAGCTATTTTGTCTCCTGGGTATAAAACATGTCTGTTCTGTCCATTAAAAGAAGATGATAAACTGCATGAAAATTGGGAGAGAAAACTATTTTAAAAACTTATATATCATGTCCTTCCCATTCCAAAAAAACAAACAAACAAAACAAAGGAACAAAAGCTCAAGGCAAACTAATCCTTTCGCCAAGATTCTTTCTAGTGCAGAATTGGTCTTGTTTCCATTTGCACTTGCTTTAAAGCAGTGGTTCTCAATCTTCTCAATGCTGCAGACATTTTATACAGTTTTTCATGTTATGAAATGTGACCCCTGTGGTGGTTTGAGTGAAAATGGTTCTCATGGGCCCATAGGGAGTAACACTATTAGAAGGTGTGGCCCTGTTAGAGAAAACATGGCCTGAGGGGTGGAGGGAGGTGGGCAGGTGGTTTCAGAAGTTGAACCTGGGCCCAGTGGCTCACTCTCTTCCTGCTGCTGGTGGGTTCGAGTTTAGAACTCTCGTCCCTCTCCCACACCATGTCTACATGCACTCCTTTATACTTCTTGCAATGACAATAATTGTAAGCCAGACCCAATTAAATATTTTCCTTTATAAGAGTTGTCATGGTCCTAGTATATTTTCATGGCAATAGAAGCCCTAACTAAGACAATCTCCAACCATAAAAAAAAAAATTTCATTGTCACTTGACAACTGTAATTTTGCTACTGTTATGAATTATAATGTAAATATTTTTGGAGGAAATGAACCCACACACCTATGGTCACCTGATATTTGACAAAGGAATTGTCCAGTGGGAAAAGGACAGCATTTTCAACAAATGGTGCTGGTTCAACTGGAGGACAACATGTAGAAGAATGTAAATCGATCCATTCTTATCTCCTTGTACAAAGCTCAAGTCCAAGTGGATAAAGGACCTTCACATAAAACCAGATACACTGAAACTAATAGAAGAGAAGGTGGGGAAGAACCTTGGACACTTGTGCACAGGGGAAAAGTTCATGAACAGAACACCAATGGCTTATGCTCTAAGATCAAGAATTGACAAATGGGACCTCATAAAATTGCAAAGTTTCTGTAAGGCAAAGGACACTGTCAATAGGACAAAATGGCAACCAACAGATTGGGAAAAGATATTTACCAAGCCCACATCCAATAGAGGGCTAATATTCAATATATACAAAGAATTCAAGAAAATAGACTCCAGACAACCAAATAACCCTATTAAAAATGAGGTACAGAGCTAGATAAAAAATTCTCAATTGAGGAAACTCAAATGGCGGAGAAACACCTAAAGCAATGTTCAATATTCTTAGTCATCAGGGAAATGCAAATCAAAACAATCCTGAAATTCCACCTCACACCAATCAGAATGGCTAAGATCAAAAACTCAGGTGATAGTAGATGCTGGTGAGGATATGGAGAAAGAGAAACACTCCTCCATTGTTGGTGAGAGTATAAGATGGTAAACAAAGATTCAAAATGGTAAAACCACTCTGGAAATCAATCTGGTGGTTCCTCAGAAAATTGGACATAGCATTACCTGAGGACCCAGCTATACCACTCCTGGGCATATACCCAGAAGATGCTCCAACATATAACAAAGACATATGCTCTACTATGTTCATAGCAGCCTTATTTATAATAGCCAGAAGCTGGAAAGAACCCAGATGTCCTTCAACAGAGGAAATGGATACAAAAAAATATGGTTACATTTACACAATGGAGTATTACTCAGCTATTAAAAACAATGAATTCAAGAAACTATTAGGTAAATGGATGGAACTAGAAAATATCATTCTGATTGAGGTATTGCAGTCACAAAAGAATACATATTGTATTCGTTCACTGATAATCAGATATTAGCCCAGAAGCTTAAAATACCCAAGATTCAACTCACAGACCACATGAAACTCATTAACAAGGAAGACCAAAGTGTGCGTGCTTTGGTTCTTAAAAGAAGTAACAAAATACTCATGGGAGCAAATATGAAAATAAAGCATGGAACAGAAACTGAAGGAGGGGCCATCTGGGGACTGCTCCACCTGGGTATCTATCCCTTGTGCAGTCACCAAAGACAGATGCTGATGTGGATGCCAGGAAGTGCATGCTGACAGAAGTCTGATATAGCTGTCTTCTTAGAGGACTGCCAGAGTCTGACATATTCAGAGGTGGATGCTCACAGCTAATCACTGAACTGATCATGGGGTTCCCAATGGAGGAGTAAGAGAGAAGATTGAAGGAGCTGAAAGGGTTTGCAGCCCCATGAAGAGAGCAACAATACCAACCAACCAGAGCTCCCAAGGTCTAAACCACCAGCCTGGGAGCACATAGAGAGGGACCCATGGCTACAGCTGTATATGTAGGGGAAGATGGCCTTGTTGGCATAGGTGGGAGAGGAGATCCTTGGTCCCATGAAGGCTAAACGCTCAGTCTGGGGGATTCGAGGTTGGGAGGGTGGGAGTCGGGGGGTAGGTGGGGGAACATTCTCATAGAAGCAGCAGGAGGGGGGATGGGATAGGCGGTTCCTGGGCAGGGGCTGGGGGAATGGGGAAAGGGGATAACATCTGAAATGTAAATAAAATATCCAATAAAAAATTAAAAAAAAAAAAACAAAAAGAAAACAGGAATAGCAGTAGCATGATCCAGCAGAAGCCACCAGGCCTCCATCAAATCTGCAATAGTCATCGGGAATGACCAGGACCAATCAGAACAGCAGGAGAAATTCTCTGCTATGCCTCTCTCAATGAAGGGAAGATAGGCAAAGATGAAGAGGCAAGACCAAAGGATCATTGCAAAGCTAGCTATATAAGCATTGCACCACTGTTCATTGAGTCCTATGTATACACTCTCTAATCATCATATGTCCTCCAATGCATTCTGCCTTAAAAAAACAAGATATGAGTCTGCTTTAGCCAAACACCACTTGAGTCTGAATCACATGACATATATACTACACTCTACCCCATACCTCTCAGCTACTTTTCCAGCATCAGGAGTGCTGCCAAGTGCCCCTCCATGATGATAGTGGACTAAACTGCTGAAATTGTAAGCAAGTCCCCAATTAAATGCTTTTCATTTATAACATTTGCCTTGGTCGTGATGTTTCTTCACAGCAAAAGAACTAAGACATTTATTATAATTGTGTGTGATATATATTATTATATATGCCAAGCTTTACTAAATATTTCTATTAGAGGTTGGGCTTAATAAGGGCAAAACTACATCCTATTAATTTGGAATATCTTTCCATACAGAATGTATTCAATTTAAACTAGTGTATTGCTACAGGGCTGAAGTTTTAGCATCCTAAAGACTACGGAGGATCACTAATTGGAGGCCCATCTTGGCTACATATCTAGATTGTCTTGTAAGAATATATGAGGGGCAGAATCAGGAGTAAAAGAAAGGTGTGTGAAAAGAAGCCAGTAGTGGGGGTACATACCACCAAGTCTTCATCACAAGGCCATTTCACACCAGATGTGGGCTTTTACTGGCTAATTGTCTTCATCCTTCTATAGGTCACACATTCCAAACTGTGTTTATGCCAGAAGAGCAGCGAATAGACTTCTTCCTTCACCTGTCATTTCTTACTATTTTAAATTTGTGTAGTTACCAAAGCACTACCTTAATTTCTTTGTGTCTAGAAACTCCTTTGTGTATTTAAAAAATAAAAACAAATGTCTTATATCAACTCTACTTGGAAACGTCCATTAATATTCCTGGGCCCTTGTCTTTATAATTTAATGATCTTGAATTTAACTTCATTATAGCAATTGAATTTATCTAGTTATTTTTTTTTATAAATGTCAAATACATATATTTCATTTTCGAAGGCTACAGAGTCACTGTCCATGCTACTGAACTACAGTATGAAATATAGACAATGTGAATAAATGGGCCAATAAGCAACAAAAAATGGCAGTGACAGACCTGTTCAACAGGCATGCTCTGTCAATTCTTGGAATAATTCACTGTAAAGTTTAAAATATCAATAAGCTCTTTATTCTTAGAACTCACAATGTCATGTGGCCTTTATTAGATGTTCACTGAATATTCATTCCATGTGGGTATTTACTAACAAAAATGAATTCTCAAATTTTGATTTTCATATTCTTCCTCTGTGCTCCCAATATAAAAAATCCCTCATAAGAACTGCTGTCTTTTTGCTTACATCTGTTTTTAAGTGTGGAGTTGGCCTGGTGAGATATAGTGGAGAGAGTTTAATGCCAAGCCATGAGAAATGTTATTGTTTTGCCAGACAGTTTTCTGCCAAAGTCTGGAATCAATCTTTTCATTACATGGGGTGTTGTTAGCAGATATTGAAATTACAGCATTTGTTTGCGGTCAGTTAAAAATTCCATTGACTCATTCTCTGATGCCTAATAACATTTTCTGTCTGTAAAAGGTATAGTTATATTATTAAATGGTATTGAAAGTACAAATGGTTAAACACAAGTATAGAGCCTCCTTGTTAATTCTTCATTTTTAATCCTTCTACTGTTAATGATTTTTCATTCTGAAGTGAATCTTCCCCTTTGCTAACCATTTAACCAAGATTCATTTTTTTCATCTGCTACTCAGAACCCTTCCATTGTTTCTAATGCTCCCATATTTCATAGCTTCAAATACCCACTGTTGGCTGCTCTTGTACTCAGCCCTTCACTATATGTGGTACTATTTTCTTCCATTTCCACTATGTTAAAATCATTAGCATACCAGGCAGACTGTTGCATCCCTATTTGTAAACTCAGCAAGAGAACCAGAAGTTCAAGGTAAGCCTCTGTTAAAGGTAGGTCTGAAATACATGAGAACTTGTTCCAAGGGGGAAAAATGAGTTCCAAATTCTCCTTTCCCTCATCTTTTTAAAACTCCTCTAGAGCTTTTCTACTATTCTTCCTCCTCACCAACTTCTGTGCACTGTCATTTACGTAGAGTATCAATTGTCAATTACCTAAAGATCTGAAAAATCAACTGGGAAATACTCATGATTAGAAAAATAAAAATATTGCAAGATTAATATCAGTAAATTTAATGAGAGAGTATTGTGTTTGTGGTTTAAAGACACATGCATTTTAGGGATAACTAATAGACTTTTTTTTTTTTACTTAAAAAGCTGTGTTGATATGACCAAGAAGGAAAACATGTAATAACATGTGAAAGGAAGACTTGCTAAAATTAATATTCAATTGAATTATAATGAAAACTGGTAGGACAACCAAATACATTAGCTTCATATTTAAGGATTAAGGCATCAACTGTTATTGTCATTTTCTTACAGTATTTTATAGCCATGGAAAATGCAGTAACCTCTTGTTGATCAATTACAATAACAATTAATCAGGAAATATTACTAAATTCATGTATTGCCTACATAGAAAAAAATTCTGATTTCACTCATGAGGTTCCAGGAGCTTCTCCTTAGAAGTGTGAGAAGAACAATTGTTTTAATGAAAAAAAAGTATGATAGATCAATAACTCTTGGTTTTTCTTTAAAATCATTACAAAAGCCAATGTCATACAAATGCAGCTAGAAGAAATTGGGACAAGAATGGCCACTGACCCATTCTGAGTGCCTGGAACTTTAGAACTGCTAAAGGTTTATTGAGGAGATTATATAATAAAATGCTGACTTAGATTTTGAAAATATCCTATCACAGTATACACTATTAACAGCTTAGTATTAGAGAGTGTTGAGAAAAAAAATCTTAGCCCCGACTTCATAGATGAGACAGTAACTTGAGAAGGATTTTCAGATTCCTGAAAGGAAAAGAAGTGGAATGTGGGCAGGTTGGTGAGAGTCAGAGTGTTTATAGCTGAAGCATTGTATTATAGAAGCGTGGGAAAGTGAAGTTATATAGACTTGTATAAACACTTGTACAAACAGAGATTGAAAAGCATGTTCCTCATCTCTTGCCATCCTGAGGAAAATCCTTGGGGCTATACTGATTCTAAACATTTCCTTGAAAAGAAAAGCGTCATAGGCATTTCTTGGTCATGGGTATGATGGTTTGTATATGCTTGGCCCAGGGAGTGGCACTATTAGAAGGTGTGGCTCTGATGGAGTAGGTGTGTCACTGTGGGTGTGGGCTAGCTGCCTGGAACCCAGTCTTCTACTAGCAGCCTTCAGATGAAGATGTAGAATTCTCAACTCTTCCTGCACCATGCCTGCCTAGATGTTACCCTGCTCCCACCTTGATGATGATGGATTGAACCTCTAAACCTGTAAGCCAGCCTCATAAATGTCCTTTATAAGATTTGCCTTGGTCATGGTGTCTGTTCACAGCAGTAAAGCATAACTAAGACAATGGACAAGAGAGATTTTTTTTTTTAATTTTACAAAGTAATGGTTTCCATCACATAGCAGTGGTTTTGAGTGTCGAAAGAGAAGATGGGAGCTAGTATCTTTCAAGATATCTTGGGAGAAATGTGTTTAAGTGGAAAACAAAATACAAAGGCAAGACACCTGGAAGATGTCAGGGAAAGTGACCCAGGAGACAGATGATTAAAACACACAAATCATCAGTCAAGATTTTGTAACTGGGGCAGGGGGTGTTAAATACTTTACAACTCTTGTTTCTTCTATAAGAAGAGAGGAAGAAATTTGAGAATCATGGGTATTTCTTCTCATTCTATAAGTTAATGACTTTAAGGCTCCTAAGTATAAAATTAAGAAACTCAAATCATCTTTTCCTTAGGCCATACATAATTCAAATTTCCTTTTTAAAATGATTTTCAGCAGTTTTAAAAACATTGACTATTAAATACTATTACTTAATTACTTTAAATAAATATTGGAAACAAATGAAATGTATAAGAAAAGAGAATTGGCCAACTAAGTCCAATAAATAAAATATATGTTTGAGTTGGGAAATTATGAAGTATCATACATTAACTAAAAGGAGAGATTTAGATCTGTGGACTAAATAGAGAATAAAGACATGGTGTTGCCAAGCAGTGGTGGCGCACACCTTTAATCCCAGCACTTTGGAGGCAGAGGCAGGTGGTTTCTGAGTTCGAGGCCAGCCTGGTCTACAGAGTGAGTTCCAGGACAGCCAGGGCTACACAGAGAAACCCTGTCTCGAAAAACAAAACAAAACAAAACAAAACAAAACAAAAGACATGGTGTTGCAAGAATGAGAACAAAATTTATAACAATGTTTATAAAATGGAATACTTTATGTAAATAAGTTTTTAAAAAATTAATGTAATCTTTCCTGTGTGCTATCCAACATATACACCCCATGGATAGTCATACATTAGAGGCCATGGATATTCAGCTCCTCAGGATTCTTATTTCACAAGATGTCTAAGAACTAAAACCATCATGTGGAATTTATAATGTCATACTTAGATGATAATAAACACATGTAATACTTAGAAGGCTTTTGAAAGTAGAAAAGGATGGTGGATCTAATACAGAAGCAAGCACAACACAAAGAATACTGGAACCAAAGGATTAAAGGCATGACTGTCCATAACTTAGCAATTAGCATGAACCCCTTCATTCTTTCTAAATTACTTTCACCCTTCAACTACAGTAAGGACAACAGGTAGAGGAGGACCACAGATCTAAGTCTTATGACACTGAGATGCTTCTGGATTCTTTTCTCACAGGCTAGTGATAAAATAACCAATGGTGTTTGGCACAAATGTCAGACCACGGATTGAAAAAATAAAATTAGAAAGAAAACCCACCACGATTTAAAGTGCTCAGACACTACCATCTAGAGATTCACAAATGAGATGTTTCCTGAGTGGCACATCTAGAGATTCACAGTGAACCACCCTAGCTGTGTTTTCCCATTCAGGTTTCCTTAATCCTGTGTGGAATAGGGATGTTCTACCCACTCCAAAAAAAAAAAAAAAAAATGGTATGCAATAACACCATGTTATCACATCATGTTGACAACAAAACAATTGGCTGAGAATGACTACACCACATATTACTTAAATCCTATACTTGATGATGTCATTTATAAATGATCCACAGCAGATTCTAACAACTGTCTGGTTCCTGTTCACAAGGTAGTTTGGTGTTAAGTCGTTGCCACAGTGACCAGGAAAAGTGTCTCCAGACTGATCTTCTAAGCCCATCACTTGATTGGCTTGAAGATATCCACTTTTGGGAGTAGAAATTTTTAACAAGTTACAGTCCTCACATGAGAGTTTTACTTGATCTTCACACTTACTTGTCAATGTACTTAAGGCAGCTACCAGTCTCTGCCTTGAGAGTGTCTTCTATTCTTATGCTCTCCTTGCATGCTTCCTGGCTCTCTGATTACCTCATGTAACCTCCTGCTTAGGCTAAGGCTTCTCAAGTCAACTGGTAGAGATATTTTTCCTACTTAGAATACAAGTTGAAATCAATCTCTCCTTCACACAATGCAATATCACTTCCAATGTGTAGCAGGAATTAGTATTTTCTTTGTCCTTTTGTTTGTGTAATAGAATCTATTAATTTTAGTTAAGCACAAGGCTAGCAGAATACTGATTATGCTTGCTAGTCTTCAGTGCAGTTAGGTGTGGTATGTGGCTGGTTTCAAGCCAACTTGATACATTAACAATGTATATAACCTCCAAGTTATACCCCAAAGAGAAGGTTTGTGCCTTAAAATTATAATTTCTTCATACCAGTGACTAAAATATGATAATGAAGCTTCCATACAAATGCAAATAATACTTAGAGATAGCTGAGAAATGAGAGAACATCAAATGACCAACCCATACAAAACTCATATCAACTCTACTCTATTTCTCTTCAAAGGTTAAGGTCTACCGCACTTCAATGAGATAATTTCACTCTTTCCAGAAACATTAAAGAGTGTTTTATTGATCAGAATCTGGAACTTTTAAACTGAATAATGATATGGCACAACTGAACATACACAACACTAGCTTAGTGGCTAGATGGCAAGTTACAGGGTTGTGAATTTTTTCACGTTAGGGTTCTGATATCAAAACATTAGGGAAAACACCAAATTTGTTTCCTATGTTTGCTGTATTTTATTGTATAAACCACCACAAGTGTTAGTATCAGATGAATCAATTCAAATGTATCATTTACAGTTCTCGAGATGTAAATTCCAAAATGGATCATACCAATGGAAAGTGTGTGTTCCGCTTTAGCTGTAAGAGTCATCATATGTCTTTGTTTGTATGGGCTCTATAGGCCTCCTGCATTCTAAGTACATGGTCTTTTCTTCCATCCTCAAAGCTGAGGACAACAGATCCAATCTGTATTCCGTCAAATCACCTTAATCTCTTCTTCTGCTTACTTCATTTACATTGAAAAGCATGTGTGCTTATAATGTACTGACCTTGAAGTTCCAGGATCAGTTTCCTATCTTTCAATCAGCTAATTAGTCACATTATTGCATCGGCTTCCCATGATTCTTCTTGCTACATGAGGTAATACACATACATTTTCAGGATGGGGATGTGCACATCTTTGTTGGGGGGGATATAGTTTTGTCCCCTCCATCTGGTTCAGAAACAACTGGAAAACCAGAGCCCTTTCTGAGTCCACTGGAGGAACATATTACATGTTTTCATATCTGTATATAACAATGGTAAAGAAAAAGAACTGTAGTAAATCTGGCTATTTAAAATGAGACCTGAAAGAAATTCTAGCACTGTGTGTGTAGGCACTCTTCTTTCTGTTCCCTTTGGTGTGGACCAGGATTCTGATCCTAGAGTTTTAGGACTGAAGAATTAACATTCAAGTCTCTATTTGGATGCCTCTGAAGAAGTAGTCTCCTCAGGAGACAACCTGGCAGTGTGAGCATTACTCAGGCATTTCCCAGTCCATCTTTTCTGCCAGACAGTGGCAGAGGACACTGTGACACACATCCTAAAAAGGATATTTTATTCTCATAAATATCTCTTTTTAATGGATTAAGGCATCGTGTACCTTAGAGAAAAGACCCAGTGCAAAAGTGGGCAGTACACAGAGGAGAGAAAATTAAAGACTAAATTTGTTATGCTCTGTGAGTAGATTTGACAAAGCCATTGGCTATTAGTGCTGCTCCATGGAATTGATTAGGAGCAAATAAACTTAGAATGATGTTTTGAGGGAATTATGTTACAAATAAAAGGGGAAACCCAGATTTTTCCTGAAGTATCTGCAACCCGAAGTCCTATAGGGATTTGAACCTGTACTAGCAGGTTTGACCACTAAGGAGACTATTCTTTCCTGTGTCTACTTTAAATGGACAAAATGAAAAAAAAAATAGGTAAGAAAAAATTTCTAAAAGAAAAGACAGCAGTAATAGTCAATGGTCTTGTCAAATATACGTATCAGTTGGCAGGTAAGGTGCCAGATAAGGTAAATGAATTAAGATACTGGCCTTTAAAAATTCAAGATGGCATAGAGTTGGCAATTGAGATAATATTTTAATAATGATTATTTCACAGTGTAAAATTAGTACAAAATTCTGCAGTGATAAAATATTCTTTAAAATGCAAATAATAACATGATTAGTACCTATGGCACTGGAGCCTGAGGCAAAATGAAGAGCCAATGATACTGAGTCCGCTGTCTTTACTAAAAATTGATAGTTCATTCATCATAAACCTTATTCTATTATTATTATTATTCTTATTATTCTATTTGTTTAACACATTCCATTAAAGTACTTTTATATTAAGGGGATATCCAGGAGGATAATAAGAAGTGAATACTATCAAACTATAGTCAATGTATGAAAATGTCCCAAAAAATAAATTGTGAGGAAATGAAAATGAAAGGCAGATTTCAAACTATATAGCCTGCCACTTGGCATATATATATATATATATATATATATATATATATATATATATATTTGTGTGTGTGTGTGTGTGTGTGTGCACATGTGTTGAGTGTGGTCTCATTGTGCTCCTTAGATTTAGTACCTATTGAAACTGCTTCATTCATTTACTTCACTTCACTGGCTATTTCTTGTGGTTGAATCTCTAGAAAAAGCATAGAAAGTTCTGCCAAAAGAGAAGAATGCAGGATGTCAGGTGCTCCAGAGAAGTTTACCCCACTGCAAAACAAAAGAGCTACTACACAATGAATGCATCTCCCTTAAGATAGTGTGGTGAAACCTTACTCCTCAGCTCCTCAATATGTGAGTATATTTACCTGTATTTTAAAATGAAGCTATTTGGGTAAGCAATCATACAGAATTTCTTGTATCTTTTATGAAGGAGTAGGAGATACCATCAACGTACCCAGAGGAAAGAGAAGAGGAGGTCTAAATGTGGTGGCCACTTGTAAGTATAGGAGGAAAGCATCAGAGAAGAACAGCTTATCAACACTTTGGCCTCAAATTTCTGACTTCCAGCACTGTAAGAATGTCTGGTTCTGCTGTGTAAGTGTCTCAGTTAGTGTCCTTTGTGACTGGAGTCCTATTGAATTTACACAGGAGTCCTTCAGATTGCCCATTCTGATTCCTCATTTTTCTTTGTGAGGAGACATGGGAATTTGTTTCTAGATTTTAATCGCAGTTACGAAGATTTCAGATGTTTCCATCTCGTAGCTTGTATACTGTATGCAGACAAGAGTAGCTATGAACACAGTCAGCATGGAATCATAAACTTAAAACACTTTGAGATTTTTTTTTCCATGTGTAAAGCTGTTTATATGGACAATGAGTATGAATCTTGCAGATAACAATGTAATACTGCAATATCAAAAATTCATGGCCAGTATCAATAACCAAAAATCTGAGGGCATGAGGTTGGGATGGAGAAGGGTTTGGAAGCACAAATGAAGGTAGGAGTGTTTCTTAGTTAGGATTTTATTGGTGAGAAAAGACACCATGACCAAGGCAATCTTCTAAGGGAAACATTTAATTGGGGCTGGCTTACAGGTTCAGAGGTTCAGTCCATTATCATCATGACAGGAAGCATGGCAGCATACAAGGAGACAGGGTGCTGGAGAAGGAGACAAGAGTTCTACATCTTGATCCAAAGGTAGTCAAGAGAAGACTGGCTCTTCCACCCTGGGTGGAGCTTAAACATAGAGCCTCAAACTTCCACAGTGACACATTTCCTTCAACAAGAAGGCCACACCTAGTCTAACAAGGACACACCTACTAATAGTGCTAATTCCTGTGGGCCAAGCATTTAAATACATGAGTCTATGGGGGCCGAACCTCTTCAAACCATTAGGGAGGGAGATAATGAAGGATGGGTATGACAAAAATACATTGTATAGATACATGAATTTTAAAAGATTAAAGAAAAAATAATTAATCAATAGCTGCAGAAAGAGGGAGGATCCATGTTCACTGAGTATGAGTCCCTGATATATTATCCAATCCCAAGAAGTCAGGCTTAAAAACATATAAATATGAGCAAGGCTAAACATACTCAATAGGTCCTATGAATAAACATGTGCATGTGTGCATGTATGTAATACAATAAAGAAGTCATGAATTGGAAAGGGAGTAGGGTGAGTGGGAGAGGGGAGAGGTTGAGGGGGGAAATTATGTAATATACAGTATTTGTGCATAAAATTCTTAAATATTTAAATTAAACCATAAAATAAAGTACTGGCAGTTTACAAGTGTGTGTGTGTGTGTACATATATTAAAAGGACTGGGCACTCCTGAATGAAAGGTAACCTAAAAAGCTGTTCAGGTTTCAGTATACTGGACAAGGAACTATACCATCTCCTCTTGAAGGAGACTGTGGTTCATCTGGAAGTGTGAGGCACTCAGTTGGAGGTAGTCATTAGGGTACTACCTTCAGAGAAGGTATGTGTGAGTTTTCAGAGCATAGAGAAGGGAACATAAGATTATTAGGGTGGACCAGCATCAGAATTACTACTGACTCTCAACACCTGCTTTTTCTTTAGTAACAAAAGCCCAAATCTCAGCCACACTGATGGCATTCAGACCAAACAATGCTTTAAATGGTATCAACTATTGTATTCTGAACAAGAGTTTATGCATAAAGAGATGTGTGCAAATGTAAGATCCTAAGATCCTGCACTAATAAGGAAATGGTAACCCCCTTTCACCTTTCTTCATCAAGATGTTTCGTGTGTTGATCTTATGATTGAGACATTTTAACTATACAAATAAAAGTCTGCACCCATTACTCTGCTCAAACCACAGATGTCTTCAGACCCAGTTTGCACCAGCAAGTTTAGACAAGAGCACATGATCAGGACATATTCATGGATATGTGCCTAAGTACTCAGCAAAATAAACTAGATTTTACTCTTTTCTAGACTCAATTTGAGTAATTTTGGTAGTCCAAATTCTATTGAATATGAAGTGGTTAGACAACTGGGGGGGGGGGGGGATGCTGTTAGGAAGGCAGTCCAGCAGCCAAAAGATTTCAAATAATAAGATCCTTAACAAGAAAAAGTGTCACATAATATTTCACATGTGAGCAGCTGGGGGCGGGATACTAGTGCTGAAGCATGCAGGACCAAAGCCTTTTCTCAGTGGCAGCTTTACCACCTTACACTCCTATTCCCACTCCTGACCTATCTTCTGAACTTTCAACTAGTTTATCGAGCTGCCTAATCACCATTTCCTCTTGGGTATCAAAAGAACATTTTGAATTTAAATTTCTAAGCCAGAACTCTTGCTTTTCTACCCACAACTCTTCCTATCTTTCCCATGTTGGTGAATACACCTCCCCGGACCCCTGTTGAATGCCCTGATGGATGGGGGAGGTGACCTGAAAGAGAAGATGGGGGGAAACAGGCAAACACAAAGAACAACGATTTGTCTATCGTCTGAACAAATCGTAATTTTTACTTTTTCACACAGGGGTTATATACACAAAAAGGCAGGATGTGGGGAAGGGGATGATGCAGGAGCATAGGTGTTCAGGGAGAGTACAGATATCTTCCAAAACAGAGTATCAGCTGAGTGAAGGTTCAGGGAACAGATCACTATGCCTCTACCTATGATTCACTTGTTCTTATCTAAGTTGGTATTACCACCAAGGTTACCTATCTACAAGGTCTATGACTACTTAGGCTGGTAAATTTCCACCAAAGCTGCTTGTTTACAATAACTTATAGTTATCTGTTTCAGTGTTTTTCCACAGAGGCCCAAGACTTTGTGTTAGCAGGCATGTATGTCAGGCTTATGGCTGATTTTAAGCCTTCAGTGTATAAGCAGGGCTGCCCCTGACAATATTTTATTTAATGTTACAATATTTTGCCACAAGTTTAGTAGTTTATTCAATATAAAACTTTGTGCACCAGAAATCCAAACTTAAATATCAATAAACTAAAGCCAGTGTTGTGTAGCTGCCTTTTTATTTGCAAAGACTCTAGTGTAGAATCTATTACTTCCTCTTCTTCAGTTTTTTCCAGCTCTCCATGCACCGTGGATCATTGCCTTGTTCCACCACAGTCAAAGACAGCATCACAGCTGACTACATCTTTTTCACACTTCATCAACCCGACATCTTTTCCTAGGTTCTTATGTCCTTGTGGTCATTTGTGATTTACATTGTAACTATCTTCAACCTCCAACATAATCTCTGTCATTCGACATTCTTTGGTGGACAGCATTACTTACATCTGAGACTTTAATTGTCCTGTGTCATGATGTCAGGTAACATATTTATAGTTTTCAGGACTTGGAATATTGATTGTCTTGGAATATTGTCTTTCTTATAGTATTGACGTATGTAAATTAGATCTTATTTCATCTTCTTATGTCCCCTATTGCTTTCTTATTCACAATTATAACAAATCCCAAGAATATGTCTTTCCCAATATGTCCATTTCTACTCTCATACATTGTGCCTTACTGTTCTATCCACGCTCAGTTCTATGTAGTTTCATTTACATTATTCCTGTGTGTGTGTGTGTGTGTGTGTGTGTGTGTGTGTGAGAGAGAGAGAGAGAGAGAGAGAGAGAGAGAGAGAGAGAGAGAGAGAGAAATATCAATCCTCCATCATGGTTCTTCTCCTCATTTCACTAATGCCTCTACCCAAAGAGCATGGGCTCAAAAATACCAATCCTGATCATTATCTGTCGTTGTCATTCTTGATAGTGGTACCAGACATTGTGGTGTCTGAGTTACTGTTATTTACTGATGGAATTATTTTATGTATTTATATATTGGCTCATTAACATTATCAGTTCCTACTACAAGAATGCAGACTCCATGAGGACAGGACATTTATATGTCTTACTCTTGGCTTCATTTGCAACATATGGTAGATGTTCAATAAATATTTGTTACACTGACAAATATACTTTGTAATTTTTTGCTAGGCTCAAGTATCAAAATACCTCAGTTACTCTTTAGCTAGAGATGAACCATTTGGATTCAGAACAACCCAAGCAGAATTCTACACATAAGCCTCACCCAGTTTGCAATGCAATTGAAAACTGGGGACTTACTCTATTTTCTTTTTTAATGTCTTGGCTTTTAAATGAGGTGTTTAATTCCAGCCAGTATGCTAAGCATATGCAGTCTCTGTGTTGAGCCTACATTCTCACCATGGGGATTCTCAAACAAACCAGGACAGCACTATTAATATGGTATGTACAGATGCTGTACCCACACCTTGCAGATTGTCAAAGAAAAGTGACAGATGTGCAGTGCCCAGAAGCCCCTAAAGGCAATCTGTGGGGTTCTAGACTAATAACCTTCAGAGAAGCCATTATTGATCAAGTAAAGTTCCTAACTCCATCACAGTGTATCTTAAAAAACAAAAAACAAAAAAACAAACAAAACAAAACAAAACAAAACAAAACAAACATCATTGTTTGGGAACAGAGATTGTTCGATCTGTTTTATTCTCCTCATTGTGAAGTTAATCATCTCAATTCAAAAAGATGTCTATAAAAGAAGCTTATGAGTTTCAAAGTATACCTCAGGAGTCATAACTTCCAAAAGAGAAGGAAATACTTCCTTTTTCTAGTTGCTGTTCTGTTGCCGAGATAAAGCACTTTGACCAAAAACAACTTAGAGGAGGAGAGGATTTATTTGGCTTACACTTCCAGGTCACAATCCATCATTGAGGGGAGTCAGGGTAGAAACTCAAGCAGGAGCTGAAGCAATAACCAAGGAGAAGTACTGATTGCTTTCTTACACAGCCTAGGACCACCTTCCCAGAAAACAGAGCTGCCCACAGCAGACTGAGCCATCTCACATCGTTTAACAATTTTGATAACCCTAAAGACTTATGCACAGGACAGTATGCTCTGGGAAAGCCTTTAATTGAGTTTCTATTCTTGAGTGACTGTATGTTGTGTCATGTTATAGCTAACAGTCTGTACTCCTTGTAAGCTTGACACACCAACACCTCACATCATCGTCATCATCATTATTATAATTATTATTATCATTATTATTATTATCATTATTATTATTTTACATGCTAAACATTGTTCCAGGCTCCCAATTCCTCCCTCACAGAGGTCCCCCTCTCCCTCCCCTTCTCCTCTAAGAGGGTGAGACACCCCATTAAAGCATAACTTTCCATTCTTTGTCCCCAAGATCTCATGTTAGTATCAACATAAAATACATTTTAAAGTCTCAAAGTTGTTAAATTTTTCAATGTTTTAAAAGCCCAATGTCTCTTTAAAAATTCAAATTCCGGCCTCTTGTAAAATCATAACCAAGCTATATACTTTGTTATTCCAAAAGAGAGGTGAGCCATAAAAACAACCGGGTCAAAACTAAATGCCAGCGATGCAGTTCAATGCCTGGTGTCATAGACTCACGCATGATATGTGGAGCTCCAAAAGGCTTCAACAGCCCCAGTTCTCCAGCTGTCTCTTTCCCAGCACACACAGTTTACCTTGTACCTTTGGCCTGACCCCCCTCCACACCACTTGATACTCGCTGCTGTTTTAGCCAGACATCAAATTGCCCTGAGCCTGCATCTTCAATATCCTGAGCCTTCCATAGTAGGTTCATCAATATCCTTTTACGGTCTCTCTTCAGACTACGACCCTGAATTTCAGTACTAGTCATCAGCCAGTCTCTATGACCCCCTCAACCTTGTACCTTTCATTCTTTCAAAACAGGTACCACGTGGACAACTCTCACACCTTGCCAAGCATATCTGCCAGGTTGTAGTGTACCCTTGGCTCTTTTGGAAGACAGGTTCTGTATGATGTCACCAGGAAAAATACTTTCCTTTTGCTTCAGTAAAACACACAGATTTTCCCCTGAATTCTGCTGATCTCTTATTAATCATTGTTAATTTTTCAGCCCCAAGCAATCAGTACAAACAAACTGATGGCCTCTCTCGCTCATCTCAACAGAATCTTTGCTTTCCTCTGAAACATCACGAGCCAAGCCTTCCTTGTCTGCCTTTTCTCATTCTTCTCATCTAGGTTCCCATGAAAACAGCTTATCAAGTTCTGTCCACAACACTCAATGGCTTTTAAAGATAAAAGCTCCAAATGTTTCTACGTTTCTCACCCCTCCCACACAGACACACAAATAGTACAAGTTATAAAAGACACAGGGGCAAGTCTACCACAGCAACAATCTAATTCTCTGGTACCAATTAGCTGTTGTAATATTGTTTATGTTGCTGTGATAAAACACTCTGAGCAAAAGATACTTAGGGAAGGAAAAGATTTACTTGGCTTGCATTTCCATGCCACAGCCTGCCATTGAGGGGAAGTCAGGGCAGGAACTCATGCAGGACTTTGAAATAGAAACCATGGGAATGTTGACTGGTGGCTCACTAGCACACTCATACTCAGCTAGCTTTCTTCTTCATGTTTAATCAGTGAGTTTACTGGGCTACTTACAGAAGTATGGGCGAGGACTTAGAAGACCATGGATGATTCAAATGCAGCTGCATCATCAAATACCTCATCCCTTGGTTATCTTTCTCTTAATAGCCCAGGACCACCTGCCCAGGGAATGATGCCTCCTCTGGTGGTCTTGACCATTAGATATTAATTAAAATTCAAGACAGTGCTCCACAGATACACCTACAGGTCAGACTCATCTGAACATCCTCCTCAGGTGAAACTCCCTTCTAACCCTAAGTTATCAATTAAAACTAACTAGACCACAATCTTTGTTCTCTGTACTTTCCCAATCACTGGCAAATTCTTATGCAACTCTATGCATCAATAACATCCTTCTTTGAAATTTAGAAAAATGTCCTGTATTTGAATCACCATTTGCAATAGTACCATGAGGTAATATTTTCTGTATAAAACAAAACAGGTTAGTATTGATTGGACTATATTGTGCATTGTGAGTATTAAAAAAATGTAGATCATATTAAATTCCTTAAACATGTGAATAATACCTAATTGTCATATCTGTCATAAGTACCTAAATAAACAGCTTCCAAACATCAAAGTTGTCACAGTATATATATTTTGGTGACCAAGTCTTGTTATATACCTAAAATTCATCTGCTCCCCCGTTTGACTTCTGTGTTTGAAAAATTCTTGGTCCATCTTTTAACTGTTGGCTACTTTTTCATTACAAGTCATTCACAAATGTCCAGTATTTCAAAATTTTAGGACAAAATTCTTAAGTAGTTCACTTGCCAGTAGCATAATTCCAGCCTGGATTTGGGGCTCAATGATATATGCTCCTCTGTTATTGTCAGACACATCATATAGTCACAGGGATTGATAAACCAAAAATGACCATAATCTGGAGATTGGCCTCGCTTTGGATTCTTCTGCTGAATGGCCTTTTATTTTCTGAATGTGTAACATTTGAGCTCTGGGGAGAGGAACTCAATTTTAAAAAAACAGAAAGAAAGAAAAATTGAATCTCATCAAATTATATGCAAATGCCTACAACCTGAAAAAATTTCATTAAGTAAAATTTTAATTAAAGATGAGGCAAGATGGGGGAGTGTGAGAAAGCTTTGTCTCTGATGAATTGTGGATGACTGTGGGAGAAACTTTACCCTAGGGATGATAGGTGGTGCTATTTTTTCAAACGGGAAGAGTTTCAGATTCTCCTGGGGTAATAAATCACAGACTATGAGAGAATTTGGCAGCTAATTGGCTGCCAAATTAGGAGATAGCTTTGCACTGTAGGCACTTTTCCCCCCCACTAGTGACTACTCAAATCAAAGGAAGGGAAGATCACTGGAATTTTATCACTAGTGGTGCCTTATCAGGATCCATCCTACCCACAGAAATGGACTGACAGCCATGGTTAAGTAAGTAAGGAGGGCTTAAATTCTACTGGATTCAACTGGTTGCTGATATTTTGTTGATAACACTTGTGCCTCTCTACGTTCTTTTCTAATGGTCCTCGGTTTGCTAAAGATACCTCCCAGTTGTCTTCACACCAGTTAACATCTTTACTTTTTGAAGCATACAAATCTTATCGGCAAAAGTTCTTTTCCAGAAATTCTTTAACTGTGTTCAAGAAAAAGTTCAGATAATCAAGTTACTGTCTGTTTAACACTATAGGTGTAATAATTATGGCCAAATGAGCCATTAAATGATACTTAGCTTTTTAAATTGTTTTTATTTAAAGGAACAAAACGGGGAGTAAAGATACTGAACTTACTCACATTTGCATTGCATTTGTAATTAAAACAAATATCATTTAAAGAACATGTAAGTGCATAGAAGAGAGGCCAAAGAACACACGTCAGTAAAGTGTGATCATCATTTCCTTGGGAACCTCTCTCTATCTCTCCTTCTCCCCTCATTTGTGTGTGTGTGTGTGTGTGTGTGTATGTGTTCAAACAATAAAAAATACTACTAAAATGTCAAAATAGTTTCATTGAGGTACTGGGAAATAACTGGAAAAATAATTGGACAAAATCACTAAAACAGTCATTCATTGTTTGGTCTGGAAATCTATTGAGAAATTTAGTTTAGATCTAAAATCAAGAAAATACTTAACATTAGTGTTAAATTTTACAAGATGGGTCTATTTGTAGACCAGTTAGTTACTAGGTAGATTATAGATAAATAGATAGATAGATAAATAGATAGATAGATAGATAGATATAGATAGATAGACACATACATACATACATACATACATACATACATGTATAGACACATAGATACATAGATATATATGAAACTTAATTGCCAAAACATTTCTAGAAGATATGAACATTGATCAAGGGTATATGTACTCAGCCCACCTAAGGATGTCATCAGCTTGACCTGGAGACAGGACTCTAGTAAGTCTGTCCTCTGAAAGGCTCTACCCAGAAGCTGACTCAGATGGATCCAAATACCTACAACCAAACAGTTGATGGAGTTTGGGGACCTGTATAGAAGAGTTAGAGGAAGGACTGAAAGCCCTGAGGGGGATAGGAACTTCACAGGAAGACCAACAGAGTCAACTAACCTGGACCCTTAGGATTCTCAGAGACTGAACCACTAACTAAAGAGCATACATGAACGAGCTGGATCTAGGTCTTCCTGCACATACACACCAGATGTGCAACTAGGTTTTCATGTGGGTCCCAAACAACTGAAGCTGGGGCTATCTCAAAAGCTGTTGCCTGTCAGTGGGATATGCCCTTCTAACTGGACTGTCTTGTCTGGCCTCAGTGGGAGAGGATGCACTTAGCTTCGCAGCAACTTAATGTGCCAGGGTAGGAGTTACCCACCCTCTCAGAGGAGAAGGATTGTGGGAAAGGGGTAGCAGAAAGGGATCAGTGAGTGGGATGGGGTAATGGGACAGTCAAGAAGTCCCTTCAGAGGCAGACCTGGTCCCTTACATTACTTTGTCAACAAAACCAACAAGCTTTCAGAGATTAACAAGAGAGGTAATCAGTGACATGGAGTTCAAGGTCACTAAAAGATGCTGACTTAGATATTATTATATAATTATAGATATTATTATATAATTAGATATAATATGCTGACTTAGCATATTAGTGCTTTACTCAGAAACTTCCCACTGAACACATATGGAACAGCCTCAGGATCCCACTTTTTAAATAAAATACCTCTGTGTGTAGGCATCTTAACTCATTTTAGTTAATGGTTATTTTTCCTTAATCATTAGCATTTCTATATTCTTCTAGCAAAGCTATCGAATATATTTCCTCTTTTGTGTTTAGTAGTGATGGTAGTGTGGGAGAGCTACTAGGTACTGAACCTTACCATGCCACAGATATTTCACATATATTTATAAACTGAATTTAATCCTTACCAGTAGCTAGTCTTTGTCTAATATTTTGATTTTAGAAATTATTAAGCTGAAAACAAACATTGCTTATGTTTGGTATTTAAGTCAAGGTGAGCTTTTGTGCCTGTAGTTATGTTCTTTCTAATGTGTTGCTGAGATCTGAGGTCTTAAGGAAGGTAAAGAGGAATTACAAGGAAAAGAAAAGCATAGAGCTCCAGTCTCATTCCACTTCTGCCAGTCCTTATAGTTCAATAGTCCAAATTCATTGTCTGTGGAAACACTCGCATGTATATCTCCACTGTAGGTGTGTATGAGTGCCTCCAAAGACCAGAATAAGACATCAGATGTCATGGAGGTACAGTTCCAGAGAGGTGCTAGACATCTGATGAGGATACTAAGAACCTAATTTGGGTCTTCTTCAAAAGCGTCAAATATTCTTAATCACTGAGACATTTTTCCAATTCTCCCTGATTTTTTTAATTCTTTATATGAAAGGTTTTTAGTGACCAAGGGGTTCACATCATACAATTTAAGAAAATTGAGATGCATAATAAGAAATTTTTTCATTCAAATTCAAAGTTGGTATTTTTTCAGTTCAAATACATTTATTTTTATGAATATATAAAACATACGTATGTGGTCATACTTAATTTCAAAACCAGAGCGAAAATCTAGAACTCATATATTGTGATTTTCATTTCAGCATTCCTTTTATAATTGCTCCCAATCTTCCTGAAGAGAAAACCCTCAGACATGGGGTCTAAGGTCCTTTTCTCTGGAGAACAAATTCAACTGCAGAAGAAAAGACCTGAGCTGAGAGCAAAGTCCATTCAGAAGTCCTAATATCTATTAAAGCAATGGGTCCTTTGAAAAGACACATTATTACAGTGAATTACAAATCCAAATTGTGTGTGTGTGTGTGTCAGAGAGAGAGAGGGAGAGAGAGAGAAAGAGAGAGAGAGAGAGAGAGAGAGAGAGAGGGGGAGAGTTATCTTTCTGATTTTTTACATATCTGCTTCTTTGCATAAGGAGCATGGATTAAGAATATTTACTTGCTGTGCCGCCTTAAGTCACTAAACTTCTCTGAGTTACATTTTAATCATCTATAAAATGAAGACAGTAATAATACAGAGGTTCCTCATTATCTCAGTTTTATTATGAGTCTGCACCATAATGAGGCTGCCCAGGAAAGCAAAAGCCATCATAATATGAAAATATTCTCTAATGCTCTAATGAGTTGATCATTTATAAAATTAGTCTGCTCTCCACATCCCTTCTCTCTGAAGATTCATATCTTTCTCCAACCATTAAATCAATGTCTTTGATCATTAGTCTATAAATATCATGCAAATCCTTTGTCAAATAAAATACCAAATTTCAGAAAGGCTTCAGAATGTTAAGCAATACGACGGTAGAAATGGAGAATAGTATGAATCACACACGGAGCAACTAGCATACATGGATTCGGCCTCCTTAAGCTGCTCAAACTTAGAAGAGGGAAAAGATAAAGCTGGTGACAAGGTGAGAATTTTAAAGCAAAAGGATTTAAATATCAGAATAATGAAAGTCCTTGGGAAAGCTGACTAAACCTTGTCCATTGCTCAAAAGTGATCTCCTTCCAAGCGATGTGTTGTAAGTTAATTAAACATGAAAGCATTCTGCACTGTGTTCTCAAAACGTGTTGCCAGAAATTGTGTTCTTTTAATAAAACCCATTATTTTCAACAGTTGGCACACATAGTCATTATAAAACCAAAACTTGCCTTAAAAAAACATTATTTTTGTTACTTTATTTTTTTAAAAGACAAAGCCTTAATTGAATCATTTTTTCTTTTTCAGACCACGAAATTGTTGTTGTAGTTTTAAGTATGTTCCCATGTAGTGAATAATTATCCTTTCACAGAAAAGCTCTTTTTTAAAAATCCACACTACTCCTTATTGTTATAAGGAACAAATGAGATGAGACTTGCATTTGGGAAACTCTAAAGTGCTACATTAACATTAGAATTTACTTTGTTTCTGAACAATGTTTTGTTTACTACGTGCAAGTCACTTTCACCTACATTATTTATTTTGTTCTCAAAACAACTGTTGGAGGCAGAATGCATCATGTGCAAACTATAAAAGAAAATAAATCTATTTGTTCAAGGTCATCCAGCTGTTAGATGGGTTAGCTATACTGAGATCCAGAATTGGTTGTTCTCCTTCCTGGGTCTTCATTCTGCTTATTTATACTATAGGAACGTAATATTCTCTAGTTCGTGAGTGATCATATATCTGGATTTCATAGGTTCTACTTGACACATTAATTCAAGGAGTATTTATTGGCTACCTACTTCCCAGTAGATGTCAGTCTGGATTCTAAGAGAACAATGGTAATCAATTTTAGCAATGTGTTATGTTCACACAGGCTGCATTCTAGTATGTACATCATAATAACAATGAAGCAAATAATTTAGCATAAAAGAATCCTTGTTGTTGTGTTTAAGTCTTCTATAAAAAGTAAAAAGTGACATAGTCTTTCCTATATAAAATATTATAGCACTTTATACAAATCAACTCACATAATTCTCACAGTAGCTATACGAAGAAGGGAGTATTATAACCTTCATTTACTAAAGGAAAGCAATGAAAGACAATGACGCCAAATATTTGTCTCTTATGTAAATGTAGTAGAAGACCAAGATTCAACAGCCATTGATCTGTCAATGGCCCTGGTAGAAGACAACAAGACAGCTAGTGGATAACTACAGTTGCTTTCTGTTTGTTTTATTGGTATAGCACAGTGCCTGGATTCTATTATTTTTATAAAATATAACAAATTGTCTTAAAAAACTAATTTCTTTAGTTTTTTTCTGCTAAATGGAGATGCTAAGAATTGAAGTAGGTCACATAAAAGTATATTATGAATTGTTTATATAACTGTTTAGGTTCCCAGCATCTCTATAGGAATTTCATAAAACTTTTATTAACATAGGTTCAAGCATTTTATTATTATATAATATATTTATATATAATATAATATATAATATAATTATATATTTATGTAATTAAAGTCTGCAGAACAAGAGTTTACCCCTCATTAATGCTAGAACCATCCCATGGAGTTCCACTGCTATCACATTAATGAAATGAAAAACTTACAAGTACTGGTTGAACTGGAGACTGGAAATAGCTGATTTGAGGCTGGTTTCATGTCTTTCCAGTTGCCTACTTAGTTACTGTTCAGCCGTGATCCTTGTTCATCCCTAGATCAGAGAAAATGATGATCGTATTTCCAATTAGAACAAATAGCAGCTATCTTGAGTTCTATCATTAATCCTTTCAGGGACATTTGTATTGTGTTACTTATTCTGCAGCCTAATGAGGCATAAAAGAAAAATCTCTTTCCTTTTTCTGCCTCTAAATGCAGGTCTAAATAATTATTCCTGCTACTGGAGACTAAAGTTAATTTGAAATAAAGACTCAGCTGGGGAAATTTTCACTTGTCTAAGCAATAGAATTGAATGTGTACAGGCACTGTCATAAAACTGTCACCTCATGACTTTCATTTTTACACTCTGGGTCTCAATTTTACAGTCCCTTCACTTGGTGTATGCCTTCTGGATTTGGATGTGTACTAAAAATTGTCCATACTTATGCACCCAAGTGAGTTAGCGGATTAAATCTATTTAACATGGAAATTATTGCATTTATTAAATCATTTTTCCATTCAATTACAAATATTTCAAACCTTACATTAGGGCTTGTGATTTAGAGCACCGGGCTAGTGTCATATCTTGAAAGAAATTAGAGTGTATTTGGGAGTAGCAAGGGGCTAAATTTAAAGGAGACTCCACAATTAGAATTATAAAAAATAAAAGCACGAACATTAGTTTTCTTCACTGGCTTTCCATGTTTCTTTCCAATTCTCTCTAGAACTATCCTCATTTATTAGAGACAGGCTTTCTACATATATCTCTGCAAGCACCATGGGTGTGAAACACACAATCAGTAGCATTCAATGGTGTCTAAATGTACTTGCTTGAGGGAGTGTATCATCGTACTTGTTTCAGAGACGTTTTTTACACAAAGTATACCAGAGATTTTTTAATGCATCTTTCACCTTTAAAGTATGTTAAGAATTGATATATTATAAAAATTAGCTTGAGTACTTACTGAGTACAAGCATATTCTTAAATATTCAAAGTGACTGTCGTCTTCCCTATTCACTTTCTAACCAAAAACTATCTTAAGGAATATACAATATGCCGGGTTTGTATTAAGTCATGTCATCTATGTATGAAATAAAAATGATTTAGTTATAGCTGTAGAAATGTTACAAGTTACAAAGACAAACAAATATTTTTCATTAAATCTATAAATGTTAGGCATACTAAATATTCTGAAAGCAGACAACATACATTAAAAATATAATTGCGATTAGGGGAGCAATCGAATTCCTAGAAAACTTTAAAATAAACAGGGAAAGTAAAAATTTTAAATGTAAAGGCAGAAATAGATGATATGTAAGAATCAATATATAGATGAACAGCTGAAAATGGAGAGATAGATAACAGATAGATAATATGTGGACAAACAGACAATTTCTGTTTACTTAAAACAAAATATTAGTATTTAAAACCAAAAATAGATGGAAAATGTTCCCAATACTGATTGTACATTTTCTCTCATTGGGGAAATACGTTCTATGCAGCCCCTCTATTTCTATACACAGCTCAGGCAGGGAGGAGCAAAACCACAAAGAGAGCCCAAAGCTTTAACCTTGAAGTCTTGGGATAAACTTCAAAATGAGAATGGAGGACACTGAAAGAAATGCTGATAGTTTGGGAGCAAAGTTAATCCATGGGGCAAGGCATCATAAAGGGAAAGTGGGAGAGGGATGGGGTGGAAAGGACCACATTGATAATGGCACACTTTATGAAAGAATAGTAATGTTTTGTTCATTTTTGTGATTTTGCTGACACCATCCTTATCTCCACAAACTTTCAGTAAAACATACAACACAGAATCAACCAAATGCCTCGCAGGAGAGATTTTGTTTCTCTCTGTTTTGTGGTAATGGAAGGAAGAGATTATTTTCAGTATCTGTATCATGAAATGGAGACAGTACACTTGGTAGGAAAAGATAATTCTGACACTGATCTATTAGTTTAGAAGCAAGATCTCAGTACCCAAGGTGGATAAGAGGATGTAGACATTGATCCTTCATCGTTCAGACCATACCACCCAATAGTATATTAACACAGGTAGATGCTTCTAGAGTTCAGTATACAAGGTTAGAGCAGGGGTCCTTTTGAAACTCAAAAGTTGGTTAGTTTACAGCTGAGCAACATAGATGCTGGGAAGTTATGACAGATATCCACTTATATAACAGCTTTAGAAATAGAATAGGTACTTAGTATTTCTTTTTATTTATTTATTTATTAGATATTTTATTTACACTTCAGATGCCATCCCCTTTCCCCATCCCCCTCTTAGAAAACCCCTATCCCATGCCCCCTTTTCCTTTTTGCATTTATACATTTTTTTAAAAAATGTTAATCATAGGCTTTATAAGTTTGGAATTGTTCAATCAGAGGTGTAACCCACTACCCAACCTAGATATAACAACTATTTTTGGCTGGTGGAGATACATGAACATCTGCCTCCCTGTCTCCCCCCTCTTTCTCTCTTTCATCACCTGGCTTCTCCTCTCCTTTTTCTTCTCCTCTTCTCCTTTTCTTCCTCTCAGTATTCCTCCTACCTTAGCTCCTCCTACACATCACCCTTCCTGTTAAAATGAAACTTTTCTCTCAAAATACAATTAGAGCGTAATTATGCCAATTTGTACCCGTGAGGTACAAGATAGTCCTAATACCCAGTCCATCCTTTTGTTGACTAACCAGCACCTCTGTCATCTATCCTAACTAAAACATTTAGTTCTGAACCTAGCTTTAGGATGAATGTCAGCTGACGACCATCCACTCAAATCTTTTCTCTCAAGGTAAATAGCTATAAGTTTTCAACCCCATCAGAAATCCAGAATGACTGAGTTAACTATACTTGTGGGAAGCACAAAGCATAGCTTCTAAAACTTAGCCAATTTATAGAGACCTCTGAACATCTGGACACTCCCTATACTACAAAACGTTGGAGCATCTGTTCTTCTGCCTTCTGGCCCAGGATCATCTGACAGACCTTAGTGCTGCAGAATTATTAAGGGCTGATTACTCTGTCTAGGCAGATATAATCAGTCGACTATTCTGCAAGTGTGTCCTTTTCTGGACAGTAATTTGTCTGTAGGAGGAAAGAGGCAATTCTTGCCTAGTGGCTGTCTCACCACAACTGGAGTAACTCCAAGGATGCTCAATTTCTTCTTAGAATTCAATATAGGAAGCTGTCCGGAGCAGACAGGTCTCTAATCAAAATGAACATTAATACAGAAATGTTTGTCATGTCAATTCTAAGGATTTCTGATGTTTTGAAAACCAACTATCCATGTAAGGTAATCTGGACTGTTGCCTGTTAACTCCACCCAGCTATTTCTAAATAAAACATAGAGAACACCCTTATAATAAACTCCAAGCCATGGATTTGCTTTAGTCCCTTAACTCACAGGCTGACCATCTCAAATCAGTTAAAAAAAAGTTAAAGAAGGACTGGGTCTAAGCTTTGTATTCCTAAATGTGTTATACTGGTACAATGCCTATGAGAGTAACAATATTCATCTCACTCTTATATCACTAAGAAGCTCATGCCAATGAAAACCTTAAAATTTGTAATCAAAGTAAATTGGTGCCATTTAAGAATTTATATCTTCATCTTGATATTAATTATACAGATTTCTACCAATAGGTTATGGCTATGCAATTAACCCCTAGCTAATCCTCTCTATTCCCACAAAACCACTACTTTTCCATAGGAAGACAGTCCAACATTTACCACCTTAGTCCCCAAGCCCAGGGAATAGGGGCGCTGACTCTTCATTAGCTTCTTCAAGCTGATTATGGGCGTTGAGATATTAGAAGAGGAGTGGGGGGAAGAGCAAATTGACAATCCTCTGGTGCTGTGTCTTCACTGCCTCCAGATGGAGTTCCCGGATCTCAGAGGTTTGAGCAGGTCTGCCCAGCTTGCTTGTTGAGTAGATACACCAAGGCTAATCATTCTGCAATATTCAATTCTCAAAACAAATTTTAGTATCAAGATAGGTTTTTTTTAAGTGGGCTGACATTTTATTAAAAATGTTGGTTCTAACCGCTTTTCTTTTTTTTCTCTCTTTTATTGGATATAATATTTACATTTCAAATTTTATCCCCTTACTGCATTTCCCTCACCACCCAGGAACCCCTTATCCCATCCCCCCTCTTCCTGCTTCTATGAGGGTGTTTACCCACCTACCCCCAGCCCCCCTCCCCACCCTCAGATTCCCCCCCTCAGTGCTCAGCCTTCAAGGGTACTTAGTATTTCTAAATACAGCCCGATTTAAACCTTCCCAAGCATGATTATATATATATATATATATATATATATATATATATATATATATATATATTATTAGCATTTGTTTATTCTGATAATAGAATTTGGTCATGATCAGCTTATTCTGAATTTACTTTGTTGTTTTGTTTGTCCTGGGCAATGGGATGGGAGATCTGAGGAAATGGTAAAGGTTGACAAAAATATATAGTTCTCTGTCATAAAAAGGACAGAGAAATGTCCCAGAAGAACATTTCTGTATGACCCTAAATATTACAACATCCTTCAAGTCAACTTCTCATCTGAATCCTGAAATAAAATTTTGAATACTAATATTTATATAGTAGTGCTTGTTATCAGTTCTCTTTTACATCTGCCCATAGGGATTTTACATACACTGATGTAAACCAATACAGGTTAGGGATAGACATTTCTGAACATGCAGTTTTGTCACTGCTAATAAGAGTTACCACTCTCCTTATTGGAAGGTCTACATTTAGCTCCACAGTTCAAGTCAGGGAAAGGTAGTGGAAAGTGCAGTTGTCGTCTGAGATCTAAAGTTTTTTTTCCCCAATTTATGCTTGCTAAAATAAGGCTTAGAGTTTGATCCCTGTTCATTTTACTTCTAGAAATTTCCTCAGTTGATTCCAAACGTATGCTGGAGGGCAGAAGACATTTGATTAATTATCACCCTTAAAAGCCAATGGAGCAATCTATTTCCTCTACGAACTGTGCCATTACTAAAACAGAAAGAATCAGGTAATTGATGGTGATTGCCTTGCAGCTATGCCTTGGTTGTCATTTCTAAAAAGGAAGCCAATTTTCTAAAAATGCATGTTAAATGCCATACACAATTGATTCTGTATGCCAGTTAGTCAAGGAGGCTGAGACTTAGGGGGGTATTCATTTTTATTTTACTTCAATAAATGTTAAGAGCTTCTAAATCACTTATAACAATTAAGGCAATTAACTGTATGTGGACCATAATGTTGGGACCTCTTTTGGTTTCTCATTCCTTTTTTTTTTTTATTAGAATTCACTTTGATGAAGCAAGCATACACCAGAACAGCAGTGTTCTTGGCTCTCTTTTTTTTTCATATACAGTGTATGATCCTGTTGAGCTTAAGTTTCTTATTCAGAATTTCTGAAGTAAGGAAGAAATAGTAACCCTTCACCATCTCTCACAAAGCAATGAAATTTTTGACAGATCTTGACCACTAAAAGGATTTTGAGTTCTGTATTTCTCACCAAGCTTAAAGCTGACCTATTTCACTGAGAGTTTCAATAGCTAACTAGAAACACTGGATCATGGTACACTTTAGTGATCTGAATATATATTATTCTCCTCTGAATAGGTTCAAAATGTTTCACACAGTGACACAGATTTAAAGTATCTTTCTAGAGGAGTGTGAGAGGGGAGGAGCAGATCTTAACAGAAGATGAAGAAAAGATCATAAAATGGAATACATACGACATGAACACAGAAGGAGAGACTATTGTCGGGGAGGATAACCAAAAAAAGGAGTATGGTTTTGCACCCAAGGCTCAGGGACCATTGTAAAAACTGGAGGCTGAAAGATTTTAAGATCCAGAAGAACTGAGAGTGTTGGTATAAGGCCGAGAATAGGAGAAATAGTCTTCCCCAGGGACAAGCACACCAATCAGTTCTCCAATACTGAATGATCAGTCCGAAAAACATGCATACAAGTAATATATAAAACAATGAATAAAGAAGAGGCCATGGATTTGAAAGAGAACCAGGAGGGCCATATGGGAATGTTTGCTGAAAACAAAAGGAGTAATGATATAATTATAGTATAGTCTCAAAAAATAAAAGAAACAATCTTTAAAAAGAAGAATGAAGGGAGGGAAGAATAACTCAAAGATAGAGATGAGTAAGAACAAAGAATACATACGTACATATATATAATACATACATACATGTATATATCATACATGTAGAAGTGTCAAAAGGTAACCCAGTACTTTGGACATCAATTTTAAAATTTAATGACAAAAATTTCAAATGAAGTATTAAGTATTATTTTAAAATGCATGAGGTCTCTGGGCAGCACAGTAGAGCTGGACCTGGATGTGGGGGTTGTAAGTGACCCCAAGGGAGTGAGCATGGGAGAGGTGGCTCTGCCTCTTGCCTGCTATGCAGAGGCATCAGCAGGAAGATATCCCCTTCCTTCTATTTTGTCCTTGCCACAAACAGCAGCTGCTGGTCAGACAGTTGGGCCTGTGGGGTCACAAAAACAAGAGAGCAGTCCCTGCCCTTCACTTGCATTTGAGAAAGCAGGCCTGCACCTCAAGTGGGCAGCATAGTAGAGCTGCCCCTGATGGCAGTGGCATGGGTGAGCTGGTCCTGAGGGTGTGAGCATGTGAAAACTGACCCCAGTGACATGGGCGAGTGATACAACACCACCCCAAACCCCCACTTTCTCTCCACTAATGGAAGGCAGGAGAGCTGGTACTGACATCATCAAAGCTGGAAAGCTGGCCCTGGTTTTTCCCTGCTGCATCACTTGGGAGAGCAGTCCGTGGCCCCATACCTCACCTGGGCAGCACAGTAGAGTTGGCTGTGAATGTAGGGGGTTGCACATGAGCCAGCCCCAGTGGTGTGAATGTGAGAAAGTCAGCCCTGCCTCTTGTCTGTAGGCCAGTGTCGATGATGAGGGAGAGATGCCTCTTTCCCTACCTTGTCCCTCACCATCTATGGCAGGCAAGAAAGCTGGCCCCCGAGTCACGAGAATAGGAGTATATCCTGGCCATGTCCCTCACAGGTATGATACTCAGGAGAGCAGGCCCTGCATCTCACCAGGCAGCAGAATGGAGCTGGCCCTGGTAGCAGAGGTTGCTGGGAAGTCAGTTCTGAATGGGAGAGCTGGTGGGCAGAGCAGCCCAGATACCTCTCAGTCCCAGATGTAGGGCTTTGAATTGGCCCACACCATCAACCCCACCAATGAACTACTGAGTGTTTAAAGAGGTGGGTCCAAAACTACAGGACCTTCATGACACAGGGCAACAACAGGATCTCTGAGAGGAGAGACAGTGAGATTCCAGCATCGATAGAGCAACAGAAGCCAGAGGTCCTCTACCAAGCCAATGACTCATTGCAATGAACATTTGCAAGTGAAGAAATGGACAAAAGAGTATACTGTGGGGCACACTGTGACATACTACAGCTTCCACAATGAGAATTTTGTTCTTTGTTGGGGGGCAGCTTGCAAGGGTAGAGGGTGGACATGAGGGAGTAGAAGATGAGATGAATTGGGGTGCATAATGTGAAACTCACAAAGAATCAATAAAAAACTAATTTTTAAAAAATGTATGAAGGGTGATAGTGTAATAAAACTGACACTTAGTAAGCACTAAAGTTAGGTGCTTCAAAATATGACTCATTTAATCTTTGCAATAGTCTTATCCCAGTGTTCTCAGCTTTAGGTTACACAAGCATCCCTGCTGTGTGGTGTGAGGTAGATTCTCCAGAGCTGAGGAAGGTGAGATTCTGATTCAGTAGACTTCAAAAGATGCCATAACATGATTTTTTAAATCAGTCACATAACACCAAGATTGCTGATATACAACGTACACTTGGAACGGTATGCCACGTTATGTATTGGCTACTATGTCTGAATTTCAAATCGAACAAACAAAAATTAGGAAGGCTTGAGAACTTGTTTAAAGTTACCTATTCTTAGAAAATATGGGAAGAATGGTTTTGTTCTTGAGAGTAAGCTACCCAGTCTTGCTGGAGATAAGAAAGAAGTTAAGAAATAATAGAAATATGTGACTGACATTGTCAGGCAATGATTACGAAAGGAACAAGTGTCAAGAAGAGTTTTGATAGTGACAGCAGAGTATCTGGTATCAAATCCATTTTCCCATCAGAAGAGAGGAGGGAGAGAAGGAGAGAGAAAGAGAGAGAGAGAGAGAAAGAGAGAGAGAGAGAGAGAGAGAGAGAGAGAGAGAGAGAGAGAGACATATGAGGTAAGCAAAAAACGAAAATAATTGTCTACAGATCTTGTTTCACAACTAACACAGTGGCCTGTTCACTAGAACAGAAGGAGCACAAGATAACTAGCACATTTATTTTCTAACCCACCCCACATAAATAAAGTCCAAGACAAGGACAAAAGCCTCACTAGATAAGGCAAACAGACTAGAATCTGAAGCTACCAAAATGCTTAGATTATAAGACATGTTATTATGTAGGAGAAATCGAAGGTAAGGTTAGCCAAACTCTACATAAGCATTCTCCTGAGGACTCTTGCTAATCTCCTACCCTATACATTTATAGGGCAAGGCTTAAGGCTGGGTCATAGAGTTCTATTGCTGTGAAGAAAATTCATAACCATGGCAACTCTTATAAAAGAAAGTGTTTAATTGGGGCTTGTTTACATTCAGAGATTCAGTCCATTGTTATCATGGTAGGAAGGTTGGTGGCATGCAAGCAGACATGGAGACATGGTGCTGGAGAGTCAGCTGAGAGTTCTACATCTTAGCAGCCAGCGGGGAGGGAGTGAGGAGAGAGAGAGAGAGAGAGAGAGAGAGAGAGAGAGAGAGAGAGAGAGAACCTGCTTTGAGCATTAAAAGCCCAAAAGTCCACCTGCAGTGACACACTACCTCCAACAAAACTACCCCAACAAGGCCACACGTTCTAATCCCTTTCAAGTACTACTACTACCTAACGATCAAAATTTAAGTCTACAAGCATGTGGGGGGCATTTTCATTAAAACCACCACACCCTGCCAGGGGAAATACCAGAAGTTGGGGAGCTAAACAAAAATCTCAAGGCTTCAGAGTGCTAAGAAAATGTTTATTGGGGCAAATAAAAGAAGTCTTTCATGAATATCTTGGGGTTTCAGTTAAAACCCCAGAAAGACAATGCTCTCAAAATAATTATACACCAGGGGTGAGGAATATTCACTATGGGCATCAAATATATAAATTTGTGTGTGTGCGTGTGCATGTGCATGCGTGTGTGTGTGTGTGTGTGTGTATGTGTGTGTGTGTGTGTGTGTGTGTTCAAACCTAATGAGGTCAGAAAACAGACAAGGATGAAGAATATCTCCCAACAGCTTCTCCCTTACCTGTATATTTAACTATCTCTAGAGCATTGGTTCTCAACCTTGCTAATCCTGTGACTTTTTAATGCAGTGGCTCATGTTATGATGACCACCAACCTAAAATTATTTTATTACTACTTCATACATATCTGTAATTCTGCTACTGTTGTGAATCATATTCTAAATGTCTGTGTTTTCTGATGATCTTAGGTGACCACTATGAAAAGATCATTTGACCCTCAAAGGGGTTAGGACCCCACAGAATGAGAACCACCATTCTAGAGTATGATAAAAGAATTGAGAGACTCTACAATTTAGCATATACTTTCAAGATAAAACTCACCAGGAAAAAGAAAGAATGAGAAACAAAGAATAGTAATTGTGCTGGCTAGTTTTATGTCAGCTTGACACATACTAGAGTCATCAGACAGAATGAAGCCTCAATTACGAAGAGTTTCATCCCAGCAATTGTAACCTTGACTAAGCAGTAATCAAAACTAACACAATCAGTGGTGGGGACTCAGAAATCTTACAAATATTACCATTAGTGAACAGTCTTTAAAATGACCACTTACTCTCTTGCATAATATCAAAAAGAAGACAAACTGGGTAAGAATATGAAATATTTCAACAGTGTATTAGGGGAAAAATGAATCACTGACATTAAAGATATATGAATACAATTTATAACATTAAAACTTTGTTGCATAAAGGAAGAATGACATAATAGAAGGTAAGGTTAATGGATTCAAGATCTACCCAATTATAAAACATTTTATTATGAGGAATGGGAAGAGAAAAGAAAACCTGGGTAGTGCCTAACAAGCATTTGAGATGGACTCAGTATGTTGAATAGGAGTTCCAATGAAAAGAAGAAAAAATCTTATGTTTGCATAAATGCTGACTGAGAATGTTTGGGACTGATAGAAGGCAACATCCAAGTTCAAGACATTTAGCAAAGCCCATGCAGGATTTAAGAGTCAATATATATTTAAATATATTCAAATGACTCTAACCAACAGAAGAGTAAGCCTCAGTTTTAAGAGTTGGAAGACAAATTAACTTCAAACAAGCAACAATAAAAGTGATAGTAAACTTGTGAACAGAAACTATGGAGGCTAATAAACACTGGGACTGTCAGCATGGAAAGCCCTCAAAAGGGAAAAACAGACCATAAATTTTTAAAAAATTAAGAAATGCAAAAGCTGAAGGAATAGATTGCTAGAATACATGTAAACAAGGGAGTCTCTTTTACAGAAGCACAGACCACTATAGGAATAAATAGAACATACTAGAAAAAGGTGGCAACTCTGCTCTTTTGTCAGTTTAGCCAATAAAGTAGCATCCAATAAAGGACTGTATTTTTAGTCATAGAAAATATTATTGAAATATGAGCAGAAACATTAATGCAAATCTCTCTATAAACTGTACAAGGTGTTGTTTTATGTCCATTTGTTAAAATGAAATGTCACTGAAATTGACCCAATCCAACATATTGGTCACATGCTATATATGCCAGAATTGAGCCTGTTAATTTCCAAGGTTCATTTTTATTACACCAGGTACTGGTACATAAATCAGCTTGTTTTCAAGACAGACATTTTGTCACATACTTTCTGAGAGTCCCAGAGGAATAAAAGCAATATGAAAAAGTAGTTTTATTCTGTAAACTATAATCATTGACTGTTTGTCCACTGAGGGCAAAGTATCAGAAGTTACTTCATCAGAATATAAAGGCAAGGGCACCAGAATCTGTCAAGCCTTAGTCCTTCATGCCTCAGGAAATAATTCAGATCAAAGAATAATTGAAGGTTGGGGTGGGATTCTATTCCCTTTCTTTCCTAATTATGTATCACTAATTGATATAATGACATTACACTTGATGATATCTTCATGTTAGGGGACCAAATATGCAATCAATGTGCTCCACTCTTGGGAATTTATAATCTAATAGGAAAAAAATCACACAAAATAACTACATGAAGTGTTAGAGGTAACGTAACAGTTTAACCCAATCGAGAATATTGGTGACATGCCCAAATTGAATCTGTTAGTTTCCAATACTCATTTTCAATACCTCAGGCACTATTGCACAAATCAGATCCATTTTATAATAGACATTTTGTCACACACTATTGCGGAGTTTCAGAGAAAGAAAAACAATGAGCTTATAAGGAATAAAAAACATCAATAGATCCAAGTTGTTTGAGAAAAGTGTGTCTAAGGGAAGATAGCTGCTTTTGAAACCTTGAAAGCTGAGAACCCACTTGATAAAGGCTATAATGAAGGAAATAGGCCACGTAGAAGAGAGAGAAAGAAGTCAAAATTGCTACTACATGGTCTAAACTTTCTCCTGAGGAGGTACATAGCACTCCTAGACTCCTAGCCATGCATTATATAATATGTTACATAGGGCTCATATATGCCTCTCATATGTAAATTTACTTTCCTGGTAGCCCTAGTCACATATAATTTGAATATATTATATTATAATTTGAATATATACAATTTAGACATATTATATTATATTATACATGTGTGTGATATTAGATTTTACAATGCTTTTAATAGCGCAGCTACATAACAATTGCAAGTATACTAATAAAAACAATCAGGGAAACAACCTCATTCAACGCTCCCACCAAAACATACTTAAAATACATGAGAATAAACGTAACATAGGAAATGAAAGCTCTCTATCTACAGTGAAAACTTTAAGACACTGAAGAAAAAAATTCAAGAAGACACCAGAAGATGGAAAGATTTCCTATGACCATGGATTGGAAGAATTAATCTTGTGAAAATAGCTATCCTGCCAAAAGAAACCCTGACAAAATGAACTCTGCGACACATATCTACACGTCTGGTTGCAATTTATACGACAAAGGCATAGTTAAAAAAAAGAAGAAGAAGAACAGCATGTTCCTGGCACAAAAATAGACACATCAATCACCAAAGCAGACTCCAGACCTACTAGATACAGCTAATTAACGTTGACAACGATACTTAAAACGTACATTGGAGAGAGGACAACATCTTCACCAAATTGTGCTGGGAAACATGGATTTCAAGAAGCAAGAATGAAGCTAGATCTTTATCTCTCACCCTGAATAAATATATACAACAAATGGAATGAGGACTCTTGGCATAATACCTGGAATCCTGAAACTACTAACAAAAACTGTAGGGCATATACTTCGACCTATAGGGAAAGGTAAAGACTTTTTGTGTAGGACTCCAGTAGCACAGAAAAGAAGATCAGCAATTGACAAGTGGGATCGCCTTTAGTCAAAATATTAATAATAATAATAATAGTAATAAAGTAATAACAATGGCTTAAAGAAAAGAAGACTGCAGATAGAAATAAAAGGCAGCTCACAGGATAAGAAGAGAGTTGAGGGTGATCTCAAAAGACATCATCATAGGTCTTTTATTAATAATCTCTCACAAGATTAATTCTCTTCAATCTGATAACCCAAGGTTTTCACTGGTGTCTTCAGTTACTGTTGGCTTCAATGGTCCCTGGGAACATTTCTACCTACAGCTTTTATTTTTCTGATAACTGCTCCCAGACCCTGAGACTAAGATTAATTATCTTCATTTTTACTATTAACAAGGCAGTTGCTTTCCAAATATTATGTTATAGGCAGTCTAAACTTTTCAAAAATAAAACGGGCTTCTGTAAATAAGCTGAGTGTTCAGCATTTCAAGTCAGTTGCTGGCCATATATTTTAGTCTGAGAATAACACGCATTAGATTTACACCTTTTCTTTGTCTTTATTCACAAGCCACTTCATTTACTTAGAAATTTATGATTGTTTTGAGATCATTGGAAATTTGATTTGTGGTTAAGTTGGGCACTTTTATTTATATCTCTGACTTTTATAAATGACTTATTTTTATACAGCATCAATTTTCCCCAAACTAGTAACAGGCAACATTTGTTCTATTATGAGCAAATGTTATATAATAAAAAACACCTATAACCAAGATTGTAGACATTGTTTATAAGCTACTTTTAGATTTTCTGCAGTGCATATATATGTGTGTGTGTGTATATATGCATAAATATGGAATATTCCGAGAGATTTGGTAAGCTTGTAATTTTTAAAAATGTATAATTTATAAAATATCTCTATATAAAAATATACCGTACAGACAACTGCTTCTAACATTTATTATTATTATTATTATTATTATTATTATTATTATTATTATTTTATTGGATATTTATTTACATATCAGATGCTATCCCCTTTCTCCATTTCCCCCCCCAGAAAACCCCTATCCCATGCCCCCTTTTTCTTTTTGCTTTTATACACTTTTTTAAAAATGTTAATCAAAAGCTTTATAAGTTTGGTATTGCTCAATCAGAAGTGTAACCTAATACCCAGCCTAGATATATCAACTATCTTTGACTGGTGGAGACACGTGAACAACTGCCTCCATATCCCCCCCTCTCTTTTTCTCATCACCTAGCTTCTCCTCTCCTTCTTCTCCTCCTCTCCTTACTCCATCTCTTCCTCTCGGTACCCCTCTCACCTTAGCTCCTCCTACATATCACCCTTCCTGTTAAAATGAAACTTTTCTCTCAAAATACAATTAGAGCATAATTATGCCAATTTGTACCAGTG
This sequence comes from Arvicanthis niloticus, assembly GCF_011762505.2. Lineage (NCBI taxonomy): Eukaryota > Metazoa > Chordata > Mammalia > Rodentia > Muridae > Arvicanthis > Arvicanthis niloticus. The sequence continues at coordinate 29,932,312 of NC_047670.1, forward strand.
AGGTACAAGATAGTCCTAATACCCAGTCCATCATTTTGTTGACTAACCAGAACCTCTGTCATTTCTCCTAACTAAAACACTTAGTTCTGGACCTGGCTTTCTTCTTGGCTTTAGAATGAATGTCAGCTGAAAACTATCCACTCAAATCTTTTCTCTCAAAGTAAATAGCCAGGATTGGCTATGAGACTATAAGTTTTCAACTCTGTCAGAAATCCAGAGTGACTGAGTTAACTAAAATTATGAGAAGTACAAAGCATAGCTTCTAAAACTTAGCCAATTTATAGAGACCTCTGACCACCTGGACAGTCCCTATAATACAAAACGTTGGAGCATCTGATCTTCAGCCTTCTGGCCCAGGATCATCTGACAGACCTAGTGATGCAGAATTATTAACAGCTGATTACTCTGTCTAGGGAGATATAATCATTCGACTATTCTGCAAGTGTGTCCTTTTCTGGACAGTAATTTGTCTGTAGATGAAAAGAGGCAATGCTTGTCTAGTGGCTGTCTCACCACAACTAGAGTAACTCCAAGGATGCTCAAATTCTTCTTAGAATCCAATACAGGAAGCTGTCAGGAGTAGACAGGTCTCTAATCAAAAACATTACTACAGAAATGTTTGTAACGTCAATTCTGTGGACTTCTGACGTTTTGAAAACCAACTCTCCATGTAAGGTAATCTGGACTGTTGTCTGTTAACTCCACTCAGCTATTTCTAAATAAAATATAGAAAATACCCTAACAATAAACTCCAAGCCATGAATTTGCTATAGTTCCTTAACTCATAGGCTAACAATCTCAAATCAGTTGAAAATTTAAAGAAGGACTGGGTCTAGGCCTTGTATTCCTAAATGTGTTATACAGGTACAATGCCCATGAGAGTATCAATATTTATCTCACTTTTATGTCAAAGAGAAGCTCGTACCAAAGAAAATCTTAAATTTGAAATCAAAGTAAATTTTGTACCATTTAAGAAATTATAACTTCATTTTGATAATAATTATACAGATTTCTACCAATAGGTTATGGCTATGCAATAAGTCTTAGCTAATCCTCCCTATTCCCACAAAAGCCGCTACTTTTCCCTAGAAAGACAGCCCAGTATTAACCACCTTAGTCCCCAAGTTCAGAGAATAGGGACGCTGACTCTTCATTAACTTCTTCAAGCTGATTATGGGCGTTGAGATATTAGAAGTGGGGTGGGGGGAGGAGTAAATTGATAAGCCTCTGACGCTGTGCCTTCACTGCATCCAGTTGGAATTCCAGGACCTCAGAGGTTTAACAGGTCTTCATAGCTTGCTTGATAAGTAGAAACACAAAGGCTGTGTACTCTACAATGTACAATTCTCATAACAAATTTTAATATCAAGATAATTTTTTAAAGAGGGCTGACATTTTATTAAAGATGTTGGTTCTAACAGCTTTTCTTTTTTCCCTTTTTTTGAATATACGCTCTCTCCAGTTTCTTTTTGTAGGTACTTAGAGCTATGAGTTTTCCTCTTAGTACTGCTTTCATGGAGTCCCACAAGTTTTGATATGAGGTGTCCTCCTTTTCATTAAATTCTAAAAAGTCTTTAATTTCTTTCTTTATTTCTTCCTTGATCAAGTCATCCTTGAGTAGAGCGTTATTCAGTTTCCATGTGTATGTGGGCTTTCCATTGTTTTTGTCATTATTAAAGACCAGCCTTAGTCCATGGTGGTCTGATAGGGTACAAGGAATTATTTCAATCTTTTTGTATCTGTTGAGGCCTGTTTTTTGACCAATTATATGGTCTATTTTGGAGAAGGTACCATGAGGTGCTGAGAAAAGGGTATATTCTTTTGTTTTAGGGTGAAATGTTATATATATATATATATATATATATATATATATATATATATATATATATTAAATCCATTTGGTTCATAACTTCTGTTAGTTTCATTGTGTCTCTATTTAGTTTCTGTTTCCATGATTTGTCCATTGCTGAAAGTGGGGTGTTGAAGTCCACCACTATTATTGTGTGAGGTGTGATGTATGCTTTGAGTTTTAACAAAGTTTCTTTTATGTATGTGGGTGCCCTTGCATTTGGGGCATAGATGTTCAGAATTGAGAGTTCATCTTGGTACATTTTTCCTTTGATGAGTATAAAGTGTCCTTCCTTATCTTTTTTGATTAGATTTGGTTGAAAATCAATTTTATTTGATATTAGAATTGCTACTCCAGCTTTTTTCTTGGGACCATTTGCTTGGAAGATTGTTTTCCATCCTTTTCCTCTGAGATAGTGTCTGTCTTTGTCACAGAGGTGTGTTTCCTGTATGCAGCAAAATTCTGGGTCTTGCTTATGTATCCAGTCTGCTAACCTATGTCTTTTTATTGGAGAGTTGAATCCATTGATATTAAGAGATATTAAGGAGAAATGATTGTTGTTTCTTGTCACTTTTGTTGTTGGAGGTAGAATTATGTTTGTGTAACTTTCTTCTTTTAGGGTTGTTGGGATATTAGTTTCTTGTTTTTTTCTATGTTGTAATTTCCCTCCTTATGTTGGAGTTTTCCATCCATTATCCTTTGAAGGGCTGGATTTGTGGGAAGATATTGTATAAATTTGCTTTTGTCATGGAATATCTTACTTTCTCCATCAATAGTGATTGAGAGTTTTGCTGGGTATAGTAGTCTGGGCTGGCATTTGTGTTCTCTTAGGGTCTGAATGATCTCAGTCCAGGATCTTCTGGCTTTTATAGTCTCTGATGAGAAGTCTGGTGTAATTCTTATAGGTCTGCCTTTATATGTTACTTTACCTTTTTCCCTTACTGCTTTTAGTATTTTTTCTTCATTTTGTATATTTGATGTTTTGATTATTATGTGACAGGAGGTATTTCTTTTCTGATCTAGTCTATTTGGGGTTCTGTAGGCTTTTTGTATATTTAAGGACATCTCTTTCTTTAGGTTAGGGAAGTTTTCCTCTATAATTTTATTGACTGTCCCTTTGACTTGGGAGTCTTCACCCTCATCTATACCTATTATCCTTAGGTTTGGTCTTCTCCTTGTGTCCTGGATTTCCTGAATGTTTTGGGTTAGGAGCTTTTTGCATTTCACATTTTCTTTGACAGTTGTGTCTATGTTTTCCATGGTATCTTCTGCACATGAGATTCTCTCTTCTATCTCTTGTATTCTGTTGATGATGCTTGCATCTATGACCCCTGGTCTTTTTCTTAGATTTTCTATCTCCAGGGAAGTCTCCTTTTGCGATTTCTTTATTGTTTCTACTTTCATTTTTAGATCCTGGATGGTTTTGTTTAATTCCTGCACCTGTTTGGTTGTGTTTTCTTGCAATTCTTTAAGGAATTTTTGTGTTTTCTCTTTAAGGGTTCCTATCTGTTTACCTGTGTTTTCCTCAAATTCTTTGAGAGTGTTATTTATGACCTTCTTAAAGTCCTCTAACATCATCATGAGTAGTGATTTTAATTCTGTGTCCTGCTTTTCCGGTGTGATGTGGTGTTCAGGGCTTGCTATGGTGGGAGAACTGGGTTCTGGTGATGCCAAGTAACTTTGGTCTCTGTTGTTTACGTTCCTGCACTTGCCTTTTACCATCTGGTTAATTCTAGTGCTACCCTCTCTCACTGGTTCTGACTGGGGACTGTCTTTCCAGTTATCTTGCTTGTGTCAGAACTCCTCAGGGTCCAGATGTCTCTGTGATTCTGTGATCCTGAGCTCCAGCTGCTCTGAGTGCAGTGTCTCCTCTAGGATGTCTCAGGGTAAGGTGTCTTCTTGAGAGCAGACTAACTAGGTGTTTGCTGCTCTGAGTGCAGTGGTTCCTCTAGAATGTCTCAGGATAAGGTGACTGCTGCTCTGGGTTCTGTGGCTCCTCTAGGATGACTCTGGGTATGGTGTCCCCTGCTCTGAGGTCGGTGGCCTCTCTAGGATGTCTCAGGATACGGTTTCCACAAGGGTGCAGACCCCTGGGTGCCTGCCTCCCTGAGGACACTGGCCTCCCAGGGATGTCTCAGGATACAGTCTCTACAAGGGTGCAGACCCCGCTGGGTGTCTGCTCCCGCTTCCTCTAACTAACATTTTAAATACATCCTTTTGCTTACCTTATTTAATAAGCATTATTGCCAAACTATTATCCAGTAAAAATTGCTACAGACACTAAGAAAATAGTATAATCTAGACCACAGTAACATATATACCTAGGAGAGGTAACAGGCTTCATTTCACAAAGTTCACTGGAAAACTTTGAAAATAAACTTTGCAAATAAGTGCTAAAGCCAAAGAATAACATATAATAAGGGAAAAACTATATTCTTTGAGTTGTCTTAAGTGCAGCCTAGATTGTATGTGAACCCATAGCAGACTGAACCTGGGAGCAGATTAAAGGGGAATGAAATTCAATCCATAATTATAAAACTCATAACTAAATAAACCAAACATATTTAAGTGAGGAGAACCACTATACCTTATCTCACATCTTGAAATGTTCAAACTCTTGGGCACATTGTGTGGCAAAGTTTGTCTGAGAATAGATATGGTTCAAAATCACAATCTAATATAGAAGGTCCCAGCTGCGTGTGTTTTGGTTTTGGTTTTGTGGGGGTTTTGTTGTTTTGTTTTCATTTGTTTGTTTGTCTCAGTCCACTTCTGTTTCTGTAAAATAAAAAAAAATTTAGACTTGGTGAGTTGAAAATAACATAAATGTATTTCTCATAGTTCCAAGGGTGGTCCCAAATCAAGTCACCATCAAATTCAGTGTCTGGAGAATAGAGTTCTCTGCTCCCAAGATAGACCTTCTCTGTGTACTCACTGGCAAAGGAACTGAAGGAGAACATAGAATGAATTCTTTTCCTTGAGCCCTTTCTAACGACACCAATGCTACCCATAAGAGTAGCATCCTTGTGAGTTAATTTTATCCTACCTGACCCACCACCTATTACTAATCCATTAAGCATTGAGTGTGAAGCGACAGAATCACTCAAATAGCAGCAATGTTTGCTCTAAAATATAGGTGACAAATCATGAGTTACTGTAGCTTGCACCCTGACCCAAGGGATTATGCAATCCAAAACATGGAGATCACTGCCATGCACCACCAAGAACACCTTCAGTGTGTGATGTATAAGATAGACGAGGTATAGCAAATGTCAGTGAGAATCTAGATGGTGAAGACAAGGCCTTGGTCATCTTGCTAACACTATAGCACATGCTCGTTCTATGTATCTCTCTTAATTTAAAAAGATTTTAGAAGAAATCTCAGACTCCAAATGGTATGCATATGATTAACAAACCGTCAATATTTTCTCAGAGTTGTTTTATTTTATAAAACCTACACACTACTATAGGGTTATTGGAGTCCCAAGTCAGCTCAGCCACAGGGATCTGCTGCTGGAGAGGTGGACACAAGAAGTTGACCATGCCTATCCCACGCTGTTGCTGGGTGGGTGTTGGGCCATAGGGAAGCCCTGGGGTACCACTCCCAAACAGTCTCAGGTACAGGAAAGACAGAGCTGGCTCGGGCGTCCCCAGGCCTGTGACGAGGCTGAGGCCATATGATTCTCAGACCCTTGGACACCCAGGCACCATTGGGAGCTGCGGAATTGCTGAGAATGATGTAGCGGTCTGTGGGCTAAATCTAGCCCGGGGCCAGGGAGGGAGGGTGGTAGAAAGGGGGCTCTGGCTGGGGCTCTGGCTCGTCCCGCAGCTTGAAGGAGGAGCAAGTCATGGGCTAAGACCTGGTGGCTGGGAGCTCAGAGAGGCCTTCTATGAGAGATTAGAAGGCGGCTCTATAAACAAAGACCTTCTCCATGGCTCCCCATTGCAGATCCTGATGTAAAGAGACAGTCCATGGTGTTAAGGCATTTATTGTCATGGCAGAAAGTGGATGAGTATGAGTAAAACCATACCCCACTTCTCAGGGTGGGCCTGAAATTAAGTACCTTTTGCAGGGAGGAATGCCTGGGAAGGAAAGCTTATTGGCTAAGCCCTCCAGGCCTCTAGGTACCTCATTAAAGTGGAAATGTGTCTTGAGCCTATGTAACCACAGGTCGCATTTTCTACAAGTGAAGGGGCTTAGGGCATTGACTGATGGCCACAAATCTATGGGGGGCTGTGGCTAGTGACAGGGGCCTGGTACCCAGGAATCAGGTGAAACACCTACTGTCTCTTCAGGGTTTCCGGGGCTTCAAGCCTTAGCTCAATCGGGAACCAAGCTGCCTTTGACAGTCCCCTACACCACGAAATGTAGCAATTTAGCATGTGTAGTCAAGAAACTTTGATAAATGAAGGTACTTGTACTCCAGAGACCTCTACTAGGATATATAGAACATTACCAACACACAGGAAGTTTTCTAAGTTTTCCTTAGGCACCTCACCAATGTGTTCCTTCATTTTGTTCAGCATAGGCACTACTGTCCTGGTGTTATTCAAACATTGATTATATTTTCTGGTTTTTAGCATTTTACACAAATAACATCATAGACAGTTTACATCATGAGTATAAGATCTCTTTCACTTGGAATAACGTTGGTGACATATATTTATGTTTTCAGATGGTGGGCATCTTGTGTTCATTTCCTCCTAATATAAACAAAACCACTCTTGATGTTCATGCACAAGGTTTGTCATTAATGTGATTTTGCAAGCAGTGTAAATTTGTGGGAGTAGAAATCCTGAGTTGCAGAGTAGATACATCTTGATTTCCACAGAAGGATGAACACAGAGATCTCTCCTGTTTATTTACCAAGCAGATGCAAAAGCATGTCAACATTTCCAATAACCTGGCTAAACAATCAGGACGTTGAGCTAAGAGAAATAGGAAGACTATAACTCCTGATTCCACCTACGCTGGGCATCCAAAATTGTCAACACAGAACTAAGAGGTTGGTACAGCAGGGTTGTGGAGAGAGAGAAGTGGAAAATTGCTTTTATATTTGTCTTGCTCTGCTTTATCCTGTTGACTTTTTGAGTCAGTCTCACTATGTAGTGCTTGGTGGCTAGCTGGCCTAGAACTTGTTATTTACAGAACACTGGCTGTCAATATACACCAGTCCTTTTGTGTCTGCCTCCTGAAAGCCAGAATAACGGGAGTGTGTCATCATACCTGAAAGGGAAATTATTTCTTCCCAGATGTAAAAGTGTTTGGTTAGTTGTAGATGCCTAGAGCAAGTTTCAGAGCTTTACTGAATAACATGCGTCCCATCAAAACAGCTTAAATATGCCAGAACACATTTTCAAGTGGTATTTCCCCCTTCTCAGAAAACCCACAGAATCCCAAAGAGCACACTGGAATTTTTGGAAGCAGTGGGTGTGTTGTTTAGTACTCTGTTTATTTTGGTGATGAGTGTATGAAATATGTATACACTGGGAATCTGAATTATTTCTCTGTAAAGTCAAAACAGAATGAACAGATTATAATCCCAACACATAGGACCATGAAGCAGGGAGATCATGGTGAGTTCAAGTTTCTTTATAAAGAAACTAGCAGTCTGTCTTCTGAAGAAGATGCAAAGTTTTGGGATCCCCTCAAGCAACACACGAGAGCTCCATTTGCTCACGTCCTCACAGACATGTGGTATTTTCAGTCCTTTTAATTTTAGCCATTCTAGTGAGCATGTGGTACTATCTTATTATGATTTTAATTTGAATTTCATGATGACTGATGTTGGATACACTTTCATATGATTATAACATATGTATTCTTTTATGCGATGTTCTTTGAGATTTTTCCCCACTTTACACTAGGCTAGACATCCTTTTCTGAGTTCTATGAACTTCTGTGTATACTTTGAATTCCAGCAAATTGGTAAATAGAATTTTATTATTATTTTGTGACCCTACCATAATCCTAGTAAAATCTTTCTTTCTTTCTTTCTTTCTTTCTTTCTTTCTTTCTTTCTTTCTTTCTCTGCCTTTCTTTCTTTCTGTCTTTCTGTCTATCTTTCTTTCTTTCTCTCTTTCCTTCTTTTATTCATTTATTCATTCTTTCTTTCTTTCTCTGTCTTTCTCTTTCTCTCTCTTTCTTTCTTTCTTTCTTTCTTTCTTTCTTTCTTTCTAAAAGGGGGTCTCACTTTATATTCTTTACTGGTCCTGACCACCTCATTATGTAGGCCAGAGTCACAAAGATGAGCTTACCATGCTTCTCTAGTGCTGTGATTAAAGATGTTTGCCAGCTAAATGGCTTTCTTGACTGGACAAAACATTTTCTGTTTCTCTAAGGTCTTATTGGTATTTTCCTTTGTGATTATTTCTTCCCATGACCAAACAAAAGGGTCTATGTATCTCCAAGGCCTGAAGAAATTCTCCATTGTGCTACAGAAAAGTCCTAAGCATTTTATGGTTCTCTGTTTACATTTGAATCCAGATACATCTCTATTTAACTTTCTTTGCATATCACGAAGAAAGGAGTTGGGATGGTCTGAGTATAGCTGTTTACTTATGCTGGTACAATTTGTTGAAAGTTTTTTCCTCTCCTATTGGATTGCCTTGGTAACTTTCTCAAAAAATCAAGTTACCATGTGAGCATCTAGTTCTTGGCTGCAGTATTGCTCAGGTCTACTGTAGATTTTTGTGCCTGTAACATAGGGACCTGATTGCTATAAAAATGGAGTAACTTTTAAAGTCAATGGTGTAAGTCTTTAATCTTAGTTTTTTTCAGTTAGCTTAGGCTATCCTCATTTGTTTTCACTTTACATAAAGACTCTGAATCAGCTTGAAAATTGCTATGGCTGTAACTGGGATACTATTTAATATAGAGATGGGCTGAAACCTTAAATATATGTTTAAACATATATTAAATAGTCATGTGTATTTGTTTAAGTATATATTAAATATTCAAGTCATGTGTATTATAACAATTAATGAAAAAAAGATCATGGATTTGAGAAAGAGCAAGGAGGGGAATACGGAAGAGTTTGGAGAGAGGAAAAGGAAGGGTAAAATGATGTTATAATATTAGAATCTCAAAAAATAAGAAAATAATTTACTTATATAACCATGAATTGTTAGTAGGTGATGAACTTAGCATCTGTCTCTATTTAAGTCTTCTTTGTCTGGAGGACACATGAGTTATCTTTATCACAGAGCTCTTATCACTACAGGATACTTTGTTAAACTTGTTTAAAGGTATTCATTATTCTGGATGTTATGTTGATAAAATAGTGGAATCATTCTTAATTTAATTTTACAGTTGTTTTCTTCCAAATTATAAAATATAATTGCTTTTTAAATTTCATCTCATATCCTATGTTTTTTTGCAGAGCAGACACTAATTCTTGTAGAAATTTGATTTACCTCTTTACAGTTTTCTAATTATCTGATAGTGCAACGTACAAATGGAAACAAGCTTTTGTTTTTCGGCATCTCATGTTACTCTCCCCATATTCACTCCAGAGAACAAGAAGGACAGTGCAATGGAGACTGTGTGTGGAGAGAGTTAAAGAGCCCGCCATTAAGTATCATAGTAGCCCAAGAATTAAGGAGGCTTTTTCAGGTGGGAAAAAAAATCTCTCTGCTTCTAATTTGCTAAGATTGTGGTAAACGAGTATTGTTTCCTTTTCTATTATCTGTTAACTAACTATATGTTGTTCTTTATTCTATTGATATAATGAATTCTAGTTAATTTCTAAAAAGTAAATCTCATATTCTAATAATAAAATTCCCTTGATCACAATAATATAGCTGAGTTTCTTAAATTTTAAGTATTTTAATACATATGAAAGAATGTTAGTGTATAACTATTTTTATTACGTTTTTTACAGTCTAGCTGTTGCCTCCCTCATACTCGCCCTCTTACAGTTCCTCATCGCATTCTTCCTCTCTTCTGTCTCCAGTAGGATGTCCCCCACCCTGCCAGGCCTCCCCACTCCTTGGGGCCTCAAGTCTCTTGAGGATTTGGGGCATCTTCTCCCCCCACTAAGATCAAAACAGGTAGTCCTCTGCTATAAATATGTCAGGGCCTCGTACCAGCTTGAGTATGCTGTCTGATTGGTGGCTCAGTGTCTGGGAGATCTCAGGGGTCCAGTCCAGGTTAGTTGAGACTGCTGGTCTTCCTATGTGGTTGTCCTCCTCCTCAGCTTCTTCCCTAATTCAGCCACAGGGATCTCTGACTTCAGTCCAACGGTTGGGTATAAGTACCTGTGTTTGTCTCAGTCAGCTGCTTGTTGGGCATCTCAGAGGACAGCCATGATAGGCTCCTCTCTGGAAACACACCATAGCATCAGTAATAGTGTCAGATCTTAAAGCCTTCCCTTGAGACGGATCTCAATTTGGGCTGGTTACTGGCCCACCTTTACCTCAGTGTCTTCTCCATATTTGCTCCTACAGTTCTTTTTTACAGGAACAATTCTGGGTCAGAAATTTTTGACTGTGGGGTGACAACCCTATCCCTCCACTTGATGCCGTCTTTTTACTGGAGGTGGATTCTACAAGTTCATTCTCCCCACTGTAGGGCACTTTATCTAACGTCTCTCACTTTGAATCCTGAGAGTTTCTCACTTCCCAGGTCTTGGTGGGTCCCCATCTCCTCCTGCCTCCACCAAGTTGCATATTTCCATTCATTCTGTTGGCCCTCAGGGCTTCTCTCCTGTCTCTAATAGAAGAGAAAGTGGGAAATAGGCTTGAACTCATTGGCACCAGGTGGGGGCTGGTGGCTCAGACTTTAAGTGCTTTGAGTTCTGTAGATTGTATCCTACATATCCTATATTTTTGGCTAATATTCACTTATTGATGAGTACATACCATGCATGTCCTTTTGGGTCTGAGTTACCTCACTCAGGATGACTCTAGCTTCATCCATCTGCTTGCAAAACTCATGATGTCCTCAATAGCTGAGTAGTACTCCATTGTGTAAATGAACCACATTTTCTGTGTCAATTCTTTTGTTGTGGAACATCTGGGTTGTTTCCAGCTTCTAACTATTACAAATAAGGCCACTATAAACATAGTGGACCATGTGTACCTGTGGTATGGTTAGGCATTTTGGGGGGTATATGCCCAAGAGTAGTAAAGCTGGGTCTTCAGGTAGATTTATTTCCAATTTTCTAAGAAACCTCCAGATTGATTTCCAGAGTGGTTGTACCAGTTTGCAATCCTACCAGCAATGGAGGAGTGTTCCTCTTTCTCCACATCTTTGCCAACAGGTGTTGTCATCAAAGTTTTTGATCTTAGCCATTCTGAGTGGTGTAAGGTGGAATCTCAGGATCATTTTGATTTGTGTTTCCCAGATGACTAAGGCCTTTGATCATTTCCTTAAGTGCTTCTCTGCCATTCAGGATTCCTCTGATGTGAATTCTCTGTTTAGCTCTATACCCCATTGTTTGATCGGATTGTTTGGGTTTTTGGAGGTTAGCCAGATACACTGAATCTAATAGAGGAGAAAGTGGGAAAGAGCCTCAGACTCGTTGGCATTGAGGGTGTGGGGTGTGGGGAGGATTTTCTAAATAGAATACCAATAGCTCCGGCTCTAAGATCAAGAATTGATAAATGAGAACTGATGAAACTGAAAAGCTTCTTTTAGGTAAAAGATATAGTCAATAGAACAAATCAGCAACTTCACTAACTCCATGTCTAATAGAGGGTTAATATCCAAAATATGTAAAAAAAAAAAAAAAAAAAAAAAAAAAAAAACAACTTCACAAAGTGTTTAACTATTTTTATAATACATTAGTAAGCTTTTAGTATCCAGTTAATTATGGTATCATACGGTAAGTCTGGAAGTTATTATCTATCTATTATCTATTATTCAGTTTGTAAGAATAAAATCTTTGGCAGACTCTAAATGTGAAATAGTTGGGTTTAGGGATTTGATGAACAATTTCTGTAAAGAAACTTAAGAAAACAATTCCATTTACAATAGTACAACAATTACATGAATGTTTTTATAACATTGAAAATGTCAGTGGGAAAAATTAAGCATACATGGGTCCAGAGGCCATTGTGCTAAGAGAAATGAGCCATGTATCAAAAGATAACTGGTTCTCACTTCAATGTGGCACCTAACAGCAAAAGCAACAAACTGATTATATTTGTGGTTGGTATGAGCTCTGAGACAGACTGACTATGGAAAAATAATACGTCAAATACATTTGAAATGAAAAAAAACCAGAAAGCTAACCCACAGAAACAGAGTATGGAATAGTGCCTGTCTCTGATGAGATTGCAGGTACACAGGATGGGGCAATGTTGGTCAGAGTTCAAATCTTCAGCTATGAAGTGAACATGTCTTGGTGATCTCACATATAGTGTGGTGATGAAAGAGTGAATAACACCTTGTATGTTTTAAGTTTACTGAAAGAGTGCCTCTCATAGTTATGCTCTAACTGTATTTTGAGAGAAAAGTTTTATTTTAACAGGAAGGGTGATATGTAGGAGGAGCTAAGGTGGGAGGAGTAAGGAGAGGAGGATGAGGAGAAGGAGAGGAGGAGCTAGGTGATGAGAGAGAAAGAGAGAGGGGGGCCAGACATGGAGGCAGATGTTCACATGTCTCTGCCAGTCAAAGATAGTTGATATATCTAGGTTGGGTATTAGGTTACACTTCTAATTGATATTGAGCATTACTGAATTTATAAAGCTATTGGTTAACATTTAAAAAATTGTATAAAAGCCAAAAGGAGAAGTGGGTATGGGATAGGGGTTTTCTAGGGAGGGGAAATGGGGAAAGGGGATGGCATCTGAAATGTAAATAAAATATCCAATAAAAAAAATAAATGTTTTAATTCAAAAAAAAAAAGAAAGAAAGAGTGCCTCTAGTGCTCACATCTCAAAAACTGTAATTACATGAAATGATGGAAGTGTCAATTAGCTTTCGTAATGTTGTAACAAATCATCACCTGAAATACCTTACGTGAACACCATTGATAGATGCTAAGTATACTTCAGTGGATCGATGGGAAGTCTTCAAATAATTCTAAGGCAATCTAACAAGTACAAAAGAAAAGGTTCTTTTCTGCTGTTTTAGAGAAGATGGTGAAACTGGATAGAGGACTGGAGGTCTACATTTTGGTACAGTATCCAGTAGTTGATGAAAATCACATTATTTCTATTTGAATTGTAGGTAAAAAAAAAAAATCACAGTTTGCACCTTTTCTAAGTTATAAGGGTGTGTTTGAGATTCAAGTGAAGTACTTAAGGGAAGGTTCTGTGACCTATTTTAACATATACTATATAAACATACAATGAAAATTCTCTCCCATTTTTTTTAGTCTTTTTTTCTTTTTTCCCTTGTTTTTTATTAGGGAACTGTAATGAAATAACATCAATTCTTTCACTTTGTGTGGCATATATACAATTTTAATGTAAGAAAGTTGATGTTCATGATAGAAAATTAATATACTTAGATATTGATTACAATATGGCAATACTAACGCACTTCCCACCTTGTCTTATCAGACAAGAACCTAAAAACTAAATCTATTGTCCACCTGGAGGAAGTTCACTCCACTACCTCTCCTCAGTTCCCTCTATTTCTATATGTTTGGGGACTTATTCACATACCTTCTGCTCAAAAGTAATTTGACATTGTAAGCTGTTTCTCTTCCGTTTCCAGCTACTTGTTCATGTTTTATTTCATTCTTGGAAAGGTTTAAAAACTCATTGTTACAAGTAGATTAGAGACAATACATTATAAACGAGTAGGGAATTCTCTGGGTTCATTCCTTATCTAAAATTGTTGTGTAGTCTTCTATGGTCTAAGCTCTTACAATTATGGCTGCTTTTAAAATTGTACTTTTATATGCTTCCTCTCTTTCACTTTTTCTCACGTTTTTATGCTTTGCTTGACATTTCCTCAGTACTCACTTTTCATTCCTGTTAGTCTGTCTTGTTTTTATCTGTTTATTTCCAAGTCATTCCATGGCTTTGTGAATGATGTATGACTTTCTAAACTGTTTCCAAACCCCTTCATTCTCTACCTATGTCAGAACATTACCTCATATATGACAAATACTTTCCTACCAAGAAACTGATGCCAAAACTGTATTCTCATTGCCTTGGTTACCATTTGATTAATGGCACTTATGTTTGTACAAGTATGTGTACATACTAAATCATGAGATTATTTTTTTTTATTTTTGTTAAGTTTATTTTTTTGCTAACTCACATATATATGTGTTTGTGTATATGTAATATATATAAATAAATAACCTATATACATTTATATAATACTTATCTAAAATATATTTATTTTTATCTATTTATATATAATTATATAATATAAAATTATATTTTTATAATATATATATATATATTATAAAATATATATAGAGAGAGTAATATATATATTACTCTAACTCTGATTACTCTCACTGTCCTATCTCTCTCCACTCCTATTCATCCCTCTACAAGTTTCTTTCTCACATTTATGGCCTTTTGTTTTGTTTTGTGATCCTTGAGTTTAACCAGGTTCATCTGTATGACCATGAACATTTAAATTCAATATGATTGAGCACAAACCCCCAAAGGGAAACAGAAGAGCAGTGGATCTGGGGAAGAGGGAAGGGGGGGCTGAGGTACAATGCATTGTATGAAAGAATACAATAATTGTCAGTAAAAAAGAAAATAACAAAATCTTATTTAACCAAAAAAATTGAGCCTTATATAAGTTTTATGGTGCCCATTTATCAAAGATTTCATCATGACACAAATCTAAACAGAATTTGTGCTTCATACAGTTTTGTGATATGGCAATTCCTCTGAACCTGCTACCCTAAAATCCAGTCATTCAGGGTACCAGAAAACTTGGAGCTGCTTTCCTGACTTCAGTACTGTTGGCAGAGAGAGAAGTCTGAGAAGACTATTACCCTCGGTGGTACAGAAACCATGATCAGTGAGGTGATGCCCTCATAGTAGTTATGCTGAGAGGAGCAGAAGGAGATAGAGTTAAAGAAGGGTGCAAAGCAGACTTGGGGGGTGGGAATTCTATAAACAGGTCACCAGGAAGTATTCAGTGTTTCCATTAGATTCTACAAATAACACACAATGTTCAATTTTTTCTGTATCCTTTTTATTTTATTAGAAGATATTTCCATATATAGTATATTTCTATTTGCATATATATTAAAGAGAACTTTTAATGAAGAACAGAAGTGAAAGAAAAATAAGGGTGTCAATGATAATAACCAACATGCAATATATGCATGTGTATATGTGTGTTTGTATGAAAGAAAGAACTTGTCCAAGAAGAAAAATTAATGAAAATAAAAAGATACTTTCATGATTTAGAATGTGATTATATACATACATATATAATATATATTCATATATTCAATTATTATTTTCACCATCATTGCCTCTTCTACCTTCCTCCCACTCTTCCAATCCTCTTTTTTCCAGCTCGTCTCTGTCCTTTATTCAAGTCTTTGGCTTAGATCCATTAAGTTTAATTGAGGTTGCTTGTGTCATCTTAAATAGTTGTTATCTTCCAAAGTTTAGATGAACCTGGAACTCACCAGTGCTTACACCATTGAAGAAAAGGACAACCCTCCCCAGTATACCTGGATTTCCAATTGCTCCTTAGGAAAGAACAGGAGCTCACGGGCTCTATGCCTTACTCATGATGAAATGTTGAAGGGCTCAATATTGTGTAGGCTCTGGGTAAGCAAGCACAGCTGTTGTGCATCCATGATGGCAGTGGCCATATCATGTCTGAATGGCACTGGGCCATAGTATTCCTCCTGATCCTCCAGTTCTTACAATCGTCCTACCTTCTCTTTGTGATGGTATTGCAGGATTCCACTTGGGATTGAACACTCCACACTCTCACATATATATAAATGTTTCCATGGCTTAGGCAAAAGAAGAGCAGGAGGGAGTATTACCAGCTTGACCAAAAACTCCTACAGAAAGAGACAAACTGTGCTGTTGCTACCTTAGAGGACTTATAAAGCATGAAAATTGGGAGATTTGAATTATTCAGAAAAAATCTTTAGGACTGGGAATGGTTGCCAAGGGAAAGAGTCCATGTGGCCTCATGTAGATGTTCTATTGCCAAAATTGTAACTCCTTTTTGTTTTATCCTTTTACCAATTCCAATGATCTCTCCTTTCAAAGTTTTCATTTTGATGATACATCTTAGAGATTTGTGCGTTTAATGAGGCAGAAAAACCTGGAAATACCTTCAGTGGAACTGAAACGGAAGTGACTTATAAATGAACTAGAAGCCGTTTCCAGATTGAGAGTAGGCAACATGAGGGACTTATGCTCAAAGAAATGTCAAATTATTTTATCTGTAGACTTTGTTTTGCAGCTATGATGTGATTTCACAGGGTGCAATTTCTCATGCAAGGAAAGTGGGTAACAAAACAAACTTGCTGAAACAAAGTATGGTTTCTTCTTGGGGCCTTCCTTCTACCAACAACATAACATTAAGGATGCAAACATTGGGGCTGCCTTTTCCTCATAGGGATATTCTGTTGAGGATGTAAATTGCAACAAATATAAAATGCACATATTGATGCTACTATATTGTGGTTACAGATACATGTGCAGAATGCCAATTCAGCCACACCTTTGAAGTCCTGGCTTAGTATATTTCATTAACTACTGTTTGTCTAGGGTTAGAAGTGTGAGTCTTCATCCCAACCATGGCAAGCCAGTTTTCAAAACCCCCAGTCTTCAGAGCCTCACCAAGTGCTATCTTTCTATCATACAGTCCTCTTCTCCTACCTCAAAAGTATGTTGGGCAACTGGATGGCAGGGTCTTCTCAAAAGCAAGCACCTCCATTGGCAAGGCCTCTAGTCCTTTGCTTTATTCTTTGAATCCCTCTCATTCTGCTGAGGTCATTTCCTCAAGGAAACACTTCTCCTTGGTGAAGCCAACCACCCATTGACTGATAGGATTAATTTTATGTTATCATCTCCTCCTGCACACACCTCAAACTCTGGTTTTCTTTATCATTTCATCCTTAGGACTTGGCAACTTTTTTAGTCTATGACAAATCTATGCAATAAATAAAGAAGAAAATATTAGTGGAAGAGTAGAAAGATGAAAAAAGAAAGTAAAGTAAGGGATAAATAAGGTAAAAGAGAAGAGAGGAAGACATGTTTAATGGAGAATAGAAATTAAAATCAATGATTTGAGTAGGCAAAAAGGGTCTACTAACACAGTAGAAATTAGTCATTAGTGTTATCAAGTCATTTAATCTTTTTCTTTACTGCATCTGAAAAAAAATACTTGAATTTGTTATGCTGTTGGTCCATTTACAATGTCTTATTGACTGAGTCTCTCTCTCTCTTTCTCTCTCTTTCTCTCTCTCTCTCTCTCTCTCTCTCTATCTCTCTCTCTCTCTCTCTCTCTCTCTCTCTCTCTCTCCTATGTTTGTTCATGTGAGAAGATGCATTTGCACAATGTGCATCTGGAAGCCAGAGGTCAATGCCAAGTACTTCCTCTGTCATTCAGTCCACCTTACACAGAGCTCATCCATTCAGGCAGGTTGGTCAGACAATGTGCTATAGTTCCCTCACTCACAGCACTGGGGTTAAAGATTTATGTCACATGACTTTTTTATGTCAATGCTGTGAATCCAAACTGTAGTCCTCGGGCTTGTACAGTGAGCACTTTCCTCAATGAGAATTCTCCTAATGCATGAGTTCTAGAATACCACTACAGATTAATCAAACAGAGATCCTAGAAACTGTAAGTAAAGCTTTATGCTGACTAAACTATCATTGTTTATCCATGATCTCTTCCTGAAAAATAGCCGGGCTTTTCTTTCTTTCTTTTTTGTTTGATGTATGCTTTACTATATGTATGACTAGGGAAAACGTCCATATGCACAAACATAATGTTGACATTCATGTATTATTTCCCAGTAACTAACATTTTAAAGTAATCCGGACTAAGCTTTGTCATAATTCACTAAAATGAGAATAATACATAAGGTTCATTTTCAAAATGTAGACGTGTAAGCCAAATAAACCCTTTTCTCCATAACATGCTTTTCAGTCATGGTGCTTCATTATAGCAATAGAAACTTTCTAGTCATGTGATATTTCCTTAAGTAACTAAAACAGTTTCCTTAGGAAATCATTGTATAATATCAGCCTTGCACTTCCTAGAGGAGGTATCACTTTTACAAACACTAGAACCCATGTACAAATATTATACAGTAAAACCTGCATTCTTCAATGTAGTATAGAATAAAAAAAAGAAACCTGTGCAACATCATCTTCAAGCCCAGGTTTTATCTTCCTATCTGTATTTGTTTGAGAAAATTACCAAGCCCATGAGAGCCTTGGTTTCTCTATCTCTAATTGTACAAACACAATACAAGGCGACTGTGAAATCTTTTAAAGCCTACAAAATAAATTTTTTAACATCACCTGGCATATAGAAGGGACTGAATTAAGAGGTTGTTCACATGATCATCCAATTTATAGAACAGTTAGCAAACATAACACTGTTTTCAGGGAATAAAAAGCAAAAGTTGAGATTCTTGCACCTTCTGAGCTCAATGCTTAATAGTGGCATTGGCAAACCAATAGAATCAGGATATTATGATTGCAAGATGCAGTTGAACACCAGAGATTCTAAGGAGGCCTATGGTGTAAAACTAATAGTTTCAGAGATCTCCCTGGATGGGAATACTCAGTTTGGATCTTGAAGACTAAGCAGATACCAACAAGGTGGTGTTCTAAGAAGTGGAAGCATATTTAGGGTCATAGAGGCAATAGAACATTGAGTATTATTAACTATGATGGGAAGAAATTCAAATAATTGTCAAGAAATGTAAAATTTGGTAAGGTCAACAGCATGAGATCTAGGAGAATGTTCACACTGATATTAATTTCAAATTTTAATACATGAGTGTTAGTTATCTCTCTCACCTACCAGATAGTATGGTGCATAAAGACAGTAGCATAATCTATCTTGTTCAGTATTGTATCTTGGGTCAAAATAAATGCTTAAAGACTACAAGAAATACAAAAAATATTTGAATAAATACATTTCATTTACTAGAAACTTCACTTTACAATGAAGAAGCACAGGCTGAGGAAGTTAACACACTTACATAAGGACATGTGGAAGAATTGATATTGAACTCGAAATTCCTCTTGAGGACCCCATGAGACCATTTCTACTTCGAGGAAGAACTGCCATTGGAATATACCAGAAAAGAGTACAGACGCCAAAAAAACTCTGCACATTTAACTAGCTCTAAATTTCTGACTAGGGAGAACAAGGATTGTCATTTATTTATTTTTCTTGGATAACTTGGTGCCTGAGGATTAAAGTATAGGAACACACAAAGTATAAAATATGTAAATTCTTAGCTGCTGACTAGGAAAATACAAGGTATTTTTTAGAAGTAGCCTTTTTTTTTTTTTCACTATCTTATAAAAATTCTAACTCTTATCATGTTACAAATGTATTGGAAGAATATAACAACAACAATATAAGAGATCGGGAGGAATAGCTACTTTCCTACAAGCTTCTGAGAGTGAAACCATAAGTCTGAGCCCATTCTCGCTCACCCCCAAAACAGAGAATCAAAACAGTCTAAAATAGCCCCCAAATACATTCTAACACTTCTGAATAGAGATGAGACTTGTCATGCCCAAGTTTGTAACTGTGCTCATTATAACCCTCCTTGGACTCAGTATAAGTGTCCTAGCATCAAAAGCCAGTTGGATTGACCCTACTAAAGGCTCTAGACAATACCTGGAACAGTTCTCTAGTGTACCTTTCTTGAGATGAGTAAAGATCATATGAGAGTAGAATTCACATATAAGAATGGGAGTGCGTACCCTTTACTCTAGAATTTGACCAACGTGCTAAAAACAGTGTTTCTAATTCTGACTTCCTCATTGGAACAAAGCCAGTGTATCTAAAGAGAGCCCTTTTCTTCTTGTTTTGCTAGGATTTCTTACTTCTCATAGGTTTGATTCTTTGAATTTAGAACTGTTTCCTTTGATTTCTTGGTATGCCAGAGTTGATCATTTCCATTCACCAAGAACAAATTTTGCTCCACACTCAGGTTTGAAATGTAGAGTGCTTAGAAAGTCTCAGGATGGCACAATCTCTGGCTGTCTGAAGATCCCCAGTCTTCACAATTTCAGGAGATACCAGCTTCTCTAAAAAGCTGAAAAATGAAGTTGGATTTAATCACTTAGATTAGGAGGTAGAACTAAGATGATGTGAGGGAAAGAGGGATCATTACAGACACGAGTTAAAGAAGCTCAGCAGAGCTATCTTGATGGCTTAGACTAGAAAAAGAGTTGCATCCCAAGCTCAGAATATGAGCACACGTATGCTGAAAGAGGTGCTGAACTGTTTGGAGAGGAAAGAAACTGGGGCCAATATTAGTTGGTTGTTTCTGAACTTTATTTAGGTCTGGATAGCTTGGCAACGACTTTCCATCAATGATAATCAAAGTGACAATAGGCAGTGATGGGCACCCTTTAAAACCTTTGGGAAACTGGAAGTTGATGTTTCAGAATCCTTAACATCATGAATATAGGATGTGAACATAAAATTCCTTAAAAATGTTTCATCATCCAATATGATTCCAAAGGAGAGGCAACTTGGCATGTTAATCAAGAATCTTGAACACCGAAGGATATGGATGTTCTTATTCATTGCCTTCGGGATTGGGAAATTGCCCAGCCTCATTAATTCTCAGTTCAGACACCGATAAGCTTGCAATAGACAGACCTAGTTTATTTTTCTGTTTACCCCATATTTTTGAAGACTTTCTATGCAGAAAACACAGCTGTAGCCAGGCACTGGGGCTACAAAAAAGTACAAAACATACAAGAGCCTCCGTGGAGCCTCTTCTCATGTGTTATATCAGCTAAAATGATTGAAATTTAAAACAAAAATAGGTAGCACGTGTTCTTGGGATATGGCAGAGTTTCTTTTGTGTATACTCCCAAAAGTTGTATAGTTGAGTTTTGAGGTAGATCTATTGCCCATTTTCTGAGATACAACTAGAATAGTTTCCAAAATGGTAGTACAAGTTTGCACTCCCAGCAGCAATGGAGGAGTGTTCCCTTTGCTCCACATCCTTGCCAGCAGGAGCTGTCGATTGAGTTTTGATCTTTGTTGTTCTAATAGGTATATGATAGAATTTCAGAGTTGTTTTGATTTGCATTTTCTTGATGACTACAGATGTTGAACATTTCTTTAACTGTTTCTCAGCTATTAGAATTTCCTTGTTCTTTGACTATTTGTGTTTATTGTCTTGCTTGTTCCTTGACTATTTGCATCTATTGTATTGCTAGTTCCTCAACCCAGAATTAACCTTAATACTTGCATAAAGTTAAAATGGTATACAAGCACAAAGGAGGAGGGGGGATGGGATAGAGGGTTTCTAGGGAAGGGAAATGAGGAAAAAGAATGACATCTAAAATGTAAATAAATAAAATATTCAATAAAAAAGGAAAACACCACAAAAAATTGGCAAATGACAAAACCAACCAGAAAAAAAAAGATTCAGTTTCTGAATAAGGGCTTGGTAAAATAAAATGAGTCAGTAATTACCTTAGACTGATTAGGTCCATAACATAATTGTTCTTGTTACAGTTTGCATCCTTCTGTTCTATTGCTTAGACTCAAAATTTATGGTTGCTCATCAGATTGCAGCAGTTGATGGTAAAACATGAATGATTTTTCCAAATTGAAAAAAAAAATAAAAGAAATTCCTCTGTGGAAAATTTTCTGTTTAACTCTGTACCCACTTTTTAAATTGGGTTATTTTGTTGGTGGTGTCTAACCTCTTGAGTTTTTCATATATTTTGGATGTCAGCCCTCTGTCTGATGGTTGGTAAAAATCTTTTCTGATTTTATAGGGTACTGTTTTGTCATTTTGGTGATATTCTTTGTCTTATTGAAAATTTTCGGCTCCATGAGGTCCCATTTATTAATTGTTGAACTTAGTGTCTGAGTTGTTGGTATTCTGGTCAATAAGTTGTCTCCTGTCCCAATGCCTTCAAGGGTATTTACCACTTTCTTTTCTATCAGGTTTAGTGTATTCTGAAGATATCTTCTTCAATTTCTTTCTGTAGAGACTTGAAGTTCTTGTCATACAGGTGTTTACTTGCTTGGTATTTATATTATTTGTGACTATTGTGAAGGGTGTTGTTACCTCCAATTTCTTTCTCAGCCCATTTATCATTTGTATATAGGAAGACTACTGATTTCTTTTTAGTTAATTTTGTCTCTATCCACTTTTCTGAAGGTGCGTAGCAGCTGTAGGAGTTCTTGGGAAGAATTTTTTAGGTCACTTTTGTATATTACCATATTATCTGTGAATAGAGATACTTTGACTTCTTCTTTTCCTGTTTGCATCCCCTTGATCTCCTGTCACTGTCTTACTGCTCTAGCTAGAACTTCAAGTACTATATTGAATAGATAAAGAGAGAGTAGACATCTATATCTTGATTTTAGTGGAATTGCTTTAAGTTTCTCACCATTTGATTTGATTTTGGCTATAGCCTTGGTATATATATTGCCTTTATGGTATGTGTCTTGTATCACTGATCTTTCCAAGACTTTTATCATGAAGAAGTTGGATTTTGTAAAAGGCTTTATCAGCATTTAAAGAGATTGCTCAATTATGTTCATAGTAGCTTTATTCATAATAGCCAGAAACTGAAAACAACCTAGATGTTCCTCATCCGAAGAATGGGGGAAAAAAAAACAAAAAACAAAACAAACAAACAAACAAAAAACAAAAAAACATGATACACTTACATAGTGGAGTATTACCCAGCCTCTAAAAAGAATGACATCATAAAATTTGTATGCAAATGGATGGAACTAGGAAAGATCATCCAAGGTGGGACCACTCAGACCCAGAAAGGCAAATATGGCATTTATAAGTGAATATTCACCATAAAGTACAGGGTAACTACGCTATAATCCACAGACCCAAAGAAACTAAAAAACAAGGGGGGGGGGGAGGGATGCTTGAATATCATTAAGAATGGGTAGATGGTTAGATATTAGGCATGATGGAATGAGCAGATTGGTTGTGGGGCATAGTAGAGATGGGAACAGTAGGGATAAATTGGGGGGAGGGAGAGAGTACTAGGAGAAACAACTTGGTGATGAGAGAGGTTACCTCTGGAATGAACTAGAAACCTGGAACAATAAAAATTCCCACATATCTATAAGAGGTTGATCATAGTTAAGACTTTAAGTAATGAGGGGTATGGAGCCTGAACCAGCCATCTCTTGTAACCAGGCAAGACTTCCAATGGAGAAATAGGGACACCAACCCCGCTACAAAACCATAGACCTGAAATTTATCCTGACTACAAGATGTGCAGGGGTAAAAGATATAGCAGAATTTGAGGGAAGGGCCAACCTACCACTGGCCCAACTCGAGACCCATGCCATGATAGCGAGCCCACCTCTAACACTAGTAATGCTACTATGCAGTATATATAAAGAGGAGCCTAACATGACCATTAGCTGAGAGGCTTCACCCAGCAACTGATGAAACCTAATGCAGGGACTAACTGTCAAACACTAAATGCAGCTTGGGATATCCTGTGAAAGAGAGGAAGGAAGGGCTAAAGGAGCCAGAAGGGTCAAGGACACTGCAAGATAACCTACAGAATTAATTTACCTAGGCCCGTAGGGGCTCACAGAGACTGAGATGCCAACTAGAGAGCATGCATGGGATGTACATATGCCCTCCGCATATATGTGACAGTTCGGTAGCTGGGTCTTCATGTTGGACTCCTAAATTGAGAGCGTGGGCTATTTTTGAATCGGTTGCCTGCCGTTGAATCCCTTTCCCCTAACTAGGTAGCCTTTTCTAGTCTCAATAGCAGATGAACCTTGATATGTCAAGGCTAGGTGATATCCGTGGGAAGCTGGCCATTTCCTGAGGAGAAGGGGAGGAGAGGTAGATGGGAGAGGTAGGTCAAAGGTAGGGACTAGGAGGAAAAGTGGGGGAGGAAGCTGCCATCAGGATATAAAGTAAAAACATAACTTAGTCAATAAAATAATTAGTTAGCACTGTTTGGCACATCTGGGCTGTGTTGTTGTTACTCAGGCATCTGTGCCCTTGCCATGGTACATCTCACATCAGTTTTGCTGTCTCTCTGGTGTCTGCACCTCTGTCCTGGCACACGTACATATAGTTTTTGCTGCTCTCCTTCTGGCATCCATCTTCCTGCCAACTAGTTCTGTGTTTTCTCCACAAAGTGGTAATATCTTCAAAATATCACTTTCCCTTGACACTCTTTACATATATTTAAAATGGCTTGCCTCCCCATTTTAAAAAATCAGTGTTAGAGCAACAGCCCTCCCCACCCACCCCAGTTGCCTCATAAGATCCTGACCTGTCTCTTTTGCTGTAATACAAACTTTTATTCTCAGGGTGTATTTCCACGCAGTGTTCATTTCTGTGTTGAACCCACCTGCATCATAAATACACTTCTCTATCATTTCAAAATTATTCCTCTAATTTTTATTCTAGAAACCCAGAGCCTGCTGTCTTCCCGTTATTTAACTTCACACTCATTCTTGGCATCTAACTGTTTTCACTCTGACCTTTTGACCACCTCTCAGTTCTCAAGCCCTCGACTCTCATCAATAGGGATCAAGGGAAGGTCATGCGGCTGTATTCTGGCTTCTCTTCCCATGGCTCAACTAAATCTGCCCTTGCTAAGGCTATAAACACCTGCTTTCCATCCAGATCGCTAAATTCCTTGTACATTTTGCAAACCTTGTAGGTGCTTCTTTATCAACATTTCCTACTGAGAATACTCTCCTAGCGATGTTTTTTTAGCATGGTTTGGGACAGACCACACCAGATCAAACGGTTCCAAGTGAGGTTTATTCAGGAGATAAGGCAAGGGTGGGGGCAAGAAGATGGGAAAAGAAGAGGAAGAAGAGAGAGAGAGAGGTCAGGGGGCTCTGACTATATGGGGGGTGATGTAGCCTCTGTCAGGTAAAGGTGGGAGGTAGCCAGGTAGATTCTGGGACTGTATGGCAGTTGCCTTGGCAACGATGTGGAGAGTCTTCTAGATGTGATGTCACTGGGTTCCGAGCCTGATAAACACCTGGCTTTTCCAATTACATGGTCTCCAACTGCGGTTACAAACAGACTCAACTGGAAACTTCGTACAAAATCTGTCTTAAAATTTGAGGTTGTTTAAAGTTTGGTGTTAGCCTTCTCTCTCTCTCTCTCTCTCTCTCTCTCTCTCTCTCTCTCTCTCTCTCTCTCTCTCTCCCCCTCTCCTTCTGTATCTCATCATCCTCCTTTCTACCACTTCTACTCTGGTTCTGTTTTTGTCCTCGTTAATTATCTCCACCACCCTCTTGGACATCCAGCAGTTATCTCAACTGTAATGTGTTCTAAGATAAAATTGGTTTTTTTCTTACACATTCACCTGCCTCACAACAAATATTCTCCTCCACTGTTAAATATTTTCCATCTAATGTTCATTCCAGGAACCTAGATTGTGGCATCTTTTCATTTCTTAATTTCACACTTGCTCTAGTCCACGGATGCTTTTTTCAGTCTTACCTCTTAACCACATCTCGGAACCCCCACTCTTACCACCCAAGTTCAAGGAGCCATCATCCACAAACAACCTCCCAAGATTTATCTTCTTGCAACCATTCTACATAAAAACACACTATAGTTTTGAAATAAAGATGTGACTTTTTTAACTTGTCTACCTAACAATTGAGACTTATTTCACATCTAAATAGTATGGTGGCACACACACATAATCCCACCACTTAGCAAGTGGAACCTTTATTCAGGGTGAGCTTGTATGCATACACTTTATTCGGGGATAAACCAGAGGCATATATGGCCGTTGGAAAGTGGAAAGGAGTTTTCAAGGTAAATTAAAATCGTTAGGTAGAGTTTAAAGTTCTGTAAATGCCTCATTTGTATGGAGAGGCATTCCAGGAATTCCAGGTACTTGCTGAACCAGCTCTTATTGGGAGGAGGGGCAAAACATTTATAAGAATGCCAAGGTCTACTCAACTTTACCCAGATGGAGGGTGTGGGGAGTCAGACAAATTCAGAGAAGGGGAAACCCTGCTGGAAAAGAGTGTCCTCCATTTTGTGTTGCACTCTGAAGAGCTAGCCGGTCATGGTAGTGTCTGACTTAATTTGCAGCATTTCTCTAGTCTGTGGGTTAATGAGGATTATCTACTGGGCAGAGATAAAGAGGGAAAAAAAAAAAGGACAAGGGAAGCTAGGCTAGGGAAAGTCTATGTGATCTGCAGCAGATATGGGCAGGAGGGGAAAGAAGGCTGCAGCCAGTGTTCTGTTGAAGAGCTGTGGATGAGCCTGGGGTATTGTATCAGGGGAACAGAGGGAGAAGAGAAGGTCTGTAGGTATCCTACCTGGTTTTCTGATAGCGTGACCTGTGGGGTAGTAGGAGATGCCTGCTGGGGCTGGGAGCTGAGATATTGTGGGGTAAGGCTAGAAGAGAAAGATCTGTGGGATCCACAAGAGATAGGAACAGAGAGCCAAAAAAAGCCTGCCAAGTGTACTCTTCTGCAGACCTGGGGATGAGACCATGGGACTAGATTTAGAAGGAAGTAGGGAGTCAGAGATTAAGGTCTTCAGTAGGCTTATCTTTTTGCCTGCCCCGACCCCCACTTCAGGTGGTGTGTTCCCAGTAATTGTCTCCTAGTGTTGGAGGCTGGGAAACTGGAATGAATTGGGAGAAAGAAGGTTGGAGGAAAAGATATTTGTGATCCAAGGGGACATGAGGTCAGAGAGTAAGGGGCAACCACAGCAAGTTTTCTGCTATGGGGATGAGACTGGAAATTGGATCTTGGTGGGGAAAGAAGAGGTGTGGATCTGCTTTCAGCCTATTTGTTGCCCAGACTGGAGCAGTCCTTGAATTTACAGGACGTGTTCATTGGGGTTTCAAGATGAGACTGAGAAATGAGTAGGCCCAGGGAGGTTAGAAGATGATCTGTGGCATCCACAAGGAGATTGAAGTGTTTATAAAAAGATAAAGAGATAATGTTCTGTGGGTGTGTGGAGAGGTATGGGGAAGGGGATGTCTCAGTGGGCCCATGTAGAGGCATCTCTTCCCGTGAGGGACCAGCCAGTATAGTATACAGTATACACCAGTATAGTATAGAGTAGAGTTTATTGAGGGCATGGGGAGGGGAGCCAGGAGGGTAGTAGTGACAGAGAGAGAAAGAGAGAGAGAGAGAGAGAGAGAGAGAGAGAGAGAGAGAGAGAGAGAAGCAGAGAAGTAGGAGTAGAGAAGTAGAGGCCGGCCATGACCACGTGGAGAGAGAGGAAGGTGGGGAGGGGACAGAGAGGCAAGAGGGTAAGAGATTAAGAGGGTAAGAGAGTAAGAGATTAAGAGAGTAAGAGAGAGAGGAGGGGGCAAGCCTTTTATAGTGGGCCAGGCCTACCTGGCTATTGCCAGGTAACTGTGGGGAGGAGAATACCTGGCTGTTGCCAGGTAACTGTGGAAGTGAAATTTAGACAGAATACTAACAGAGATGGGATCAGGGGACAAGGAAGGTTGATCTGCTGCAGGTGTTCTGCTACAGAGCTGGGAATGAGACTGGCATTTTGGATCTGGGGCAACAGAGGAAAAAAAGGATCTGCAGGCAATCTACCTGGTCACCTGTAATCTTAAATATTTTTAAATCCACAGAAGAGTAATCACATGGGCATGCATGATCATTTGTATGCATACATGAACACATACATACAACCCACAAATCAACTGCATACATACAACCCACAAATCAACCATACTAGAACTTTTTGAGTTTAAGCATCAGTCTTTATTTTTAACTTTTAATGTTTGCTTGACTAGAGTAAAAAACCCTCATAAGCAAAGGCATTTTTATTTCTAAGTACTACATCAGGCCTTGATGAAGGAGAGAATATTAAAGACTTTCTGCTCCTCTTTGATTTCCTCTTCTTATCACTTCTTTGTTCGCAGAAACTATGTTTCACACTGAGAGACAAATGAGTCCTCCAAAAGTTATTACAGAGATGGTCTGTGTTCTCCTTTTCCTAATATACAGATCAATCCAGTGGGAGGAGTTTACCTTTTGTATCTTTACCACAGTATCCTGATAAAGGTAGCAATATCAACTAAAACAAGCATTATGAAAATCGTACCTGCATTTATGTTGTTAGTTTTAATGTTGGCCTAATTGTCTAATGAGTCACCTATTAGTTTCCTGTTACATGTCATTACTCTGACTCAACAGCAAATACAGTAGCAGCTGGCTTCATAGATAGAAATCTGACTTTTAAAACTATTTGGAAGAATAATCAACTAATTGTTTAACCTTCTAATTCATGCCAATTTGCCCATTTTCCTGGGTTCTTAAGGTTCAGTTGACTAAAATATCTATTTATTTACTCCTGTGGGCAAAGCTTCGAAATGGGTCCTACTTTATAAACAAGTCTTTACCCTGCTTTGTTTCAGGATATGCCTCTGCTGTATAATTTAAAAATAAATAAATAAATTAGTTTCTCAAGAGAGGTAGGCTACTGGCACCCTTTTCTATTGCTTGATGATTCCTCTCTATAGGCCAGAGAGGCTTATATTATCTCAGAGACAACTTCAGAAGTGACATGATCTATGCTAAGTTAGCTTTTATTGTCTTTACAGCCATCTTAATAGGGCAATGCCTCAGTGTAATAGAGAAGGTTGTTGGCATTAAAATGACTTGTTTGTGCAAATTTTATAGCAAACAACTCCTGAGATAGCCAGGCATGGAATCTGCCTTAGAGTATCACTAATAACCTTATAGACACATACTAACAAAACCCTCTATACATATGGGCATGTACACACATACATAAAAAGCCAAATACTAAGTCATTACAGCTAAAACTCAGGAGTATTCCGATTTTATATAAACTGAAAAGGATATATCTAAGGAGAATCAGGTATATTTCCTTTCAAATGTCATTCGATTCAGTTACAGAATATTGAGCAAGGAACAGATGATTCCTCGTAATGGTTAATAGAAAATTAAAGACATCTCCAAGTGACATGGTCGATGGAGCATGGGAAGAGAACCATATAGAGTATTCTACAGAGTTACCAGCAGCCTGACAAACTGATAATGAAGAATTAGAATGCACCACCTCAACAAGGTCTGGTCTTAGCAAAGACATCTAAAACAGAAGTGGCTAGGAATCAGAAGGAGTAGCCATTCATTAGCTACTATGTTTGATCTTCCATGATGTTGTAGAATCTTAATTGAAAACATTTGCAAGTTACATGTATGCTTTATAGGGTATAATTTTTTTTATTTTTTTTTTGAGATGTAAAAATCTTTATTGGATATTTCATTTACATTTCAGATGTCATCCCCTTTCCCCATTTCTCCTCCCTAGAAAACCCCTATCCCATCCCCATTTCTCCTTTTTGCTTTTATACTATTTTCTAAATGTTAATTAAAGGCTTTATAAGTTTGGTAATGCTCAATAACAAGATGCCCATACAATTAGAAGTATAACCCAACACCCAACCTAGATATATCAACTATCTTTGACTGGTGGAGACACTCGAATATCCAGTTGACATTCATTCTAAAGCCAAGAAAAAAAAAAAGCCAGGCATAGGGTATAACTTTAAGTGACATTGTACAGCCAAGTGTTGTGCAACATATTCTTCTGTGATTAGAATATTTTATCTTCCAAGAATCTCCTTAAGCAGGAAGGTAAACAAGTCAAAATAGCTTCAGGAAGTGCCTGAAACTGACCAGATTCACCAGGCCTCTACCTTTCTGAGTAAGAAATGAAATTTGAGAGTACCTCCAGACTAGCAGAGTCAAGCTACAAAAAGGACTCTCAGATATACCAACTGGCCAAAAGAAGCAAAAACAAGCACTGTGTTCTAGGTTCTCATCTTTGTAAATGGGTACCAATGCTAGGATTAGCCTTGGTAATACAACTGTCTGCCATTGAGTCATTTCTGTTCCTATAGTCAACCTCTCACCCATATTCCTGTACAAAGTGCCAATAAAACCCATGGTTCACCAAATTGGGCTTCGATGGTATCCTTACTTTGTAATGGGATCCTTATCTGGGGTGAGTAGACTTGCATCTTACAACTCCCCAGGAAAAGTTTTGTCAGACAACATACAGTTGTAAGGGATATGTATATGATGAAATCCTTGTCTTCAGCTTCAAGAATGGAGTGTACACCCAATTCTGTGCTCCCACAAAGCTTGAGAGATCATACACATTTGGGAAGAATGTGAGTGCAGTGTGCAGATATGCAGGACCTATGATTTCACATGATGGATGGATAATCAGCAGTCTCTCATTAAGACTTACACAGAATGAACATTCTGATAAACTCTCTGTGCCAGGTCAAGGCCTGAGGGAGCATGTTCAAGGGAGTTGTAGATTAAGGCGAGGTAAGAGTCTCTTTTCACTAAAAATATAAAAGGATGTTTATAAACAATTACCTTTGACAAAAAGCTCTTTGTTGTGGATTACAAAGCTTTTGAAAATGACTGATCTACACTAAAGAACGGAAAAGAAATTCTAAATTCAGATGCCAATCCCTGAAAACCATCCAGTTTTAAAACATAATTATAAAATCCCTAATGGCTAATGAGGGACCGATGGTGAGTTTTCACAATGTTCCACTTTGCTAATGGCTTACCCTTTTCTATTTGAAAATAAAATCTTTTAAAACTTGGACGTGAAGTTGAAATAGTACACTGACTGATTTGCTCATTTCTATGAGGTCTTAGATGAAGAAGATAGGGCAATAATTGCAAGAATTAGACAAGTCCTCTGTTGGAGACCCTGAAACAATAGTGATCCCTGAAAAAAAAAAAAATAGCAAGGAGTAAGAGTTTAGATAATCTTGCTCTTTCCATGTTTCTTTATTCTGTCTTGCATGAGTGGAAAAGAACAGATAAACAGCTAACCAAGGTCAGGTATTTATCTCCATCTTTCACAGAGAAGTTTCCAACTGTAGACGGCCTACTTACACTTGTTTTCACAAAGGTAAGATATTCAGGGTCGTGTCCAGCAGCTTTCAGACGCCTTTTCTTCACATCTGCCACTGGGGTGCTCGCGCACGCACGCGCGCACACACACACACACACACACACACACACACACACACACACACAGGTTTACATATGGTAAGAAGGGCCAATTTCATCCTTCCAAGGAATAAGATGATGGCTCTTCTTAGATGAATCCATACTAGATTCCTGCATAGCAATTAGCAGATGGCCCATGATTAAAGTCGAGAGCTGAGTAACTATGCTGTGATAGGGGTGGTGATTATATTCCCACTCACACGACCGTTCCCTCATAAAGCTCAAGGATGGATATCAATTCCAGATGCTAAGTCAAAATACAGGGCTCATTTATCATGACACGTTTCAGATAGAGAGTTTTTCTTTTCCTCCACTGAACTTGCCACTTAAGGAGAAATTAACATTCCCAAATTAGTTAGCTTCCAATAAAGAAAGCCCCTTTCTACAAACAATGGTTTCTCTCTCTCCATCATTAATTTAATGGGAATGGTGCAGTTATGGAAAGCAAAGAAATTGCAATCACAAATGCTTCTCTGTTGCTCACTTTCCCTATAATTAAAAATTAAAAAAAAAATCCTTCCAGCAAATGTTTTTTACAAAAATATAGGTGGCATGATAGGATTATCTTACTGCTTCAAATAAGCTGTGTTATTCTAAGAAAACAATTCCCAAAGTTTCTAAAAGTTTAGCTAAGCTACAATATAAACAAGCTGTTTAAATATGAGTAGAAGAGTATCTTCCTCGGCCCCATCTAACCTTTTATTAAAAAATACACACTTTATTTCTACATTCTGAGCAGGTACTAGACAACTCTGTGCATGCAAGTCCCAGAACAGACATAAAAACCAGATGGGAAAGAGATTTACAAGAACCAATCTCAAAAGAATATTTGCAAGCAGAATGTCAACTCAACATTGATTTCAGCAATGTATTTTGATTTACAATACAGATGTCTTTCCAGAATTTTCATTTCTTCTTATGTATGAACAAAGTGCAAAGAGGATATAGTCCCAGATGCTCACTTCAAATGTTCCAGCCCTAAACAACAACAAACAAAAAACCTCCCCAAATTATCATATACTTTTATCCTCTGGGAGGATCAGGAGTTTTCTTAGAGTTTATAGGCAAATTGTTAAATTGAAAGGTAGTTCGTGTGCTTATGAATATTTCCTGAGGCTATGGTGTTGTAGCGTGTCAAGGATCTGAACCAAGTGGAGAAAAAAAAATCAAGGTATTTTCCTTTTTTATTCTCCCATTATACAACAATATATTTAGAGTTTATGTTGGTGACACTGGGCACTGGGATAGATATAAACGATGTAAAATACACCTCCAAGGAGTTAATAGTCTTCTTGAGAAAGAGGTAAGAAAAATGAAATGTGAAGTAGAATATACAAAGGATTATTTGAACACAGAGGAAGCAGCACATAAATCTACTAGACGAAACAAAGAACCGAGGGGATGGTGAACCAGAGTGAAACCCGACCTTCAAGGAGTGCTTATTTCTCATCCACATTGGTCACAGGAAACAACATAAGTTCTGAAATATAATCATCAACAAACATTTATTCAAAAAATTAGAATAATTTTTAGTTCATAAGGAATAAGTATTCAGTAGAAATTCTGAAATGTACTTTGGTAGCATACGTGTACTATGTCCCTGGTTCTGTCCTGTGCTTGGAAAAAAAATGACAATATCTAAATTTGTTTTCTGAAGATTAATGTTTCTACCATATGAAAGTATCATGAGTACCTTCATCCAAGTTTCCATGATTTACTGAGTCTCCACTAATTTGATTGGATTTATTGTGGTTAAAGACAAAATGTTGCATGGAGTCAAATGATTGGCAGGATGGTTGCAGTGGGTCTGTGTGCATTTGCAAAGTACTGTGATAACAATCAAATAGTTTTAGAAGGCTATATCCGTTAACTGGCACATATCAACTTTGATGGTGCCTCTTAAAATATACCCAAATTTCACTGACTCTATCCACTTATTATAATTTTGAGGGGTTTACTCATTCAAATAAGAAATCTACAGTAATCCTCCAAAAATGAGATTTTACATTTCTTATTTTTTTTCTTTTCTTCTTTCCATTAATAAATGTGAAAGAATGAATTTGGAAGAAAAGTAGCTTTTTTAAAAATTCCTTTTTGTGTTTTCCATTTTATCAAGAGATAAGGGCTTCTATCTCTAATGGCTCCAATGTCATTTTTGTGGCCACCTCCGTCAACCAGTATTTCCACAGTCTTTGGTATGAAATATATCTCCAAAATGATAGAGTAGACTGCATATGTGATACAGACAGCCAGTCACCCTACGAGTATCTCTCCACTTCACAGCCAATTTTCACCATCTCTCTCTATGATTCAAAAGCACTTTTATATCCATTATTTCACCTAGTCTCTGAAGTAAGTGTTAGAGATAGGTAAAGTGTTAATGGGGCCCATTTTTAGATTAATAAATGTTTTCAAAATGCTTATGTAACTTAACAAAGGTTGTGCAGCCAATAATGCATATTCATAACAGTGAACTCTAGACCTCATAAGAATATCTGAACGTGGCCTACACTGTTTGTGTTAATTTTCCAGCCCTATTTTATTCCAATTCGTTGAAAATGTGCAATCTAAGTATAATACAAGGGGACACTCAGGATTAGCCAGGATAGTTGATTAACCTAAATGCCCTAAAACAGTATTGAATACCCTAGTCTTCATAGTTTAGAAATATAGCCCAAATTTGTAAGTGACTTTTGGAAAGCAGAGCAACTCTATTTTTTTTTTTTTTTTGAGGTGTAAATTTCCAACTTTCCCTTGAAAGCAATAATTCATCAAAATGTGCATTTGATGAAAAACTGGGCAGAGACCTTGGAGGCATGTGATTACAGTTGGTTTTTGCTCTGGGCTTCCAAGAACATATCCCACACCACTGACAGCTTCAGGAATGACAGGGAGAGCTGTGTGGGTTTTTCTTTTTCTCTCCAGTTCAACCTCCTTGGATTGACAAACAGGCTTCCCCACACCCTTCCTGAAGGACAATACTCAGAGCTCTGCTGCTTTCACTGCCCCAGCACTGGGTAGGGTCCAGGGAGAGATCTGGAAGGAAAGTGGGAACAGAGTGTCAAATTCAGACTCCAGTGGAGGGAGCTCTTACTTAAGAGCTAAACCAGCCTCAGTCTGAGAACACATTGAAATTCTTGACTTTGGTTACCCGCGCTTAAGAAAAACACAGGTATCACCAACTCACAAAGCTGCCTCTGGACATGTTTACATATTACAGAGGATAGTGTGGTATTTTTCGTCTGCTAAGGTTTAAATGGCAAAAGATTTCTATTTACTAAAGTGAACTAAACAACCACTCTATCAATTCTACAAACGCTATTGAAAGGTCCAAAGAATTAACTCGGGTATCCTGAGGGTCAAACCAAATTTTGTTTTAGAAAGGCCTGTTTCGTTTTGTTGTGGTAATTGCATTTAAAAGTGTTATTTCTATGTGAATTTTTAAGGCAGGCCTAAAAATAATTTCATCACTTTTCTTATTAGAAAATATTTTAGTACCTGGTGATCAAATACTTTAAAAGGTTCTACAAGATCTGCCAAACATAAGTAAATAATAGAGGTCTCCAAGGAACTCACGGCTCTTTTACAGACAACATGGACACTAGACAGTTGTGAAGAGGTCCTCAAGAAATGCAAGGGGGTGTGGATCTGTGTAAGAATGAAGGTATTGGCAGACTCCACTTACTAGTCTCCCATAGGAGTAAGTAAACTAGTTATTTCATAGCAAACTTAGCATGGGTTGAAGGGCAGAAGGGGCCAGGGATCAGCTCTAAACCAACAGTGACAAAATAAACAGCCTGGTACCCATCCTCTTCTCCACAATGTAAGAAGGAAGCAGAATGAGGAAATGTAAACAATTAACTCATCTTCCAGACCCCTGATTCTTTCCAACCCACGTGACCTTATTATAGAGTCCATGCTATATTCTCTTGCTACCCTACTTTTAAATAAAATTGATGGCTATGGAGATAACCTATAAAAACATAAATATATTTTCAGGTGAGCACCCAAAGTCATCATTCTGCCTCTGTTTTCTTTCTTGTCTCCTTATTCCACATGCTAGGTTGTGCAGTGGCCCACTGGATCACACACTGCCCAAGTACCTGCAATCTGAACCTCCTACAAACCCTTTTTCTAATCTGAAAACTTTGCACTTTGTACTTGCACTTTGGCACATGATGAGATACAGATGCTCACGTAAATGCATGTGCACATGTACAAATGTACGCAGGCAAGCACATGCACTCTCCCCAAAACAAAGACAGAAAGGCAGACATTTTTAATTAATTTAATTAATTAATTATAAATGCAGTGGTATTCCTGGAACTAGAATGTATTGATTTCAGGCTGACCAAACATTATGCGTACTCTGATAGAAGGTGAATTTTAGCTGCAGCAGCTTACTTGAAAGGAAATGACCCAATGTATCCTCCACCCTGGTGCCGAAGATCTTTAAAGTATGGCGGGTACTTAAGTCTTCAAATGGCCTGTCTCTCATCTCCTAGAGGGCAAAGTACCCTTCCAAGGTCTCTAAATGCTACCCCCTTTTTGCTCACCCAGCCTACCCATCAACACTCCATCATGTAAATGACTGGCACAGGGTCTTGAAGGTGTCCACATGATCTAGAGTACTCCTAACTTCACCATGACAGGGACAGAAATTCTATCTTGAGGCAAAAATAATAGGTAAAATGGGTGTCTGGTTTTTGTTTTTCTTTTGGGTTATTTTTGTTGTTGTTGGGGGGGGTTGTTGTTGTTTTGTTTGCTTTTGAAAGGGAATTGTTTCTAACCATCATTATTCTTGGCTAAAAAGGAAACAAAAACATATTCACTATATCAATGGATCTGTACTGTTTAACTAATCCACATTCATCTTTTCTAGCAACAAAACAATGCCATGTGCAGTAGTTATGATCACCACTACAGTGTGACTGACTTGTGGAATCCATAGTTATTGCTTAAGATCCATGTCGTTTTTCTATGTGTAGAATGGAATGAAACTGGACTATGTTTGAGGCCACCACCATAGAATTCTTTAGATTTAACAAATTGTATCTTCAGCATCTTCCACCCAGGTATAATATCTTGTTTTATTTATGATTATGGCCAAAGCGTAAAGAGAAACTTCACCTTAAACAATACAATGGCTATTTTGCCATAATACCAAGATGCAATATAAAAATTACCACATGTCAGTCTCAGACATAAGCATTAAAATACTATGTCATTGTCAATGATACACTTAAGACCTGGGGCGACCATTAGATCTAGCAGGTCAACAGTCATAATTGGCAAAGATGTATTACCCACCACCATTATGCTCCTCTATAACATAAAGATGCTTTACATTATGAAATATCCATGTCAATACAGATCTTACAAACAAACGGACTCAAGACGGTTAAGTTATTTTCCTTTCTTCAATTCAAAGCCACATATCTACTTTGTTGGGTTGTTGATGAAGGACTGAAATGATTCTTGTGGTGGGTAACAGGGGCTGAAGCCTAAGCTTCCTATCCTATCACTAAGAAGATCCCACTTTTCAAACGATCTAAGGTATAAAAATTATTCAAAAGTACATGGCTTTATTTGAGCAACAGACTTCAGCCACCTCCTAAAGAACTATTCATCTTTTACTGCCATGCATCTGTTTTGCCTGTGAGAATGCATGCTCATTAACCACCTCCATAATTTTCTGCAGGCCAAGACCAATTGGCTATCACTTTGACCATGTCTGTTCTTGAAAAAAAATGTGTGTGTGTATATATATATATATATATATATATATATATATATATATATATATAATTTATTTTATTTTTATTTTATGTGTGTGTGTGTGTGTGTGTGTGTGTGTGTGTGTGTGTGTGTAATTTTGTGGCTTTTGGTGTAAAAAAAACCTGTTTACTGACCTCTATTGCTTTAGGAAGCTGTTTGCTCTCAGTGAATTGGGTTCTGTAATGGTTTCTTCTGCCTTCATCTTTGGTCTATAGAAGAGTACAAGTACAGAACTCCATAAGGATGCTGGTGACATGCATTCTGTATTACAGTGAAACATGTGATTTGGCCACAAAATAACATTTCTTTTTCAAGAACAGACATGGCCAGAGTGATAGCCAATGTTGGCCTGCACAGAACTATAGAGGTGGTTAATGAGCATGCCTTCTCACTGGCAAATAGACAAATGGTAATTTCTTTCATCTTGTATTTGCAACCTCCAGGGTTTCACCTTAGTCCCTCCTGGGACATTATAGTTAAGACCGGCAGCTTCTTTTGAGCAGGTTCCTTCCTCTCCCTCATCAGATGCACTTTCACCTAACCTGGATATATAAAAGCAATAGAAGTGTCTTCTTAAGTGTGCTATCTACTCTCTTGTCTCTTGACTTTGAAGGGATAAACTAGGTCTTAGGGGAGAAGTTGTCAACTTCTCCAACCTCAGAAAATCAGACAAAATCTACAGCCACATTGTAATTGTAATACTGTGTCACATTGTAACTGTAATACTGTGTCACATTGTAAGGTGTTTCCAAAAAGGGTCTTGACTTTCATGTTGATCATCCTCACCTGAACAGTCAACCATCTTTGGAATTCAGCCATTCTATCAAGTCTTGTGTTTGTTCTTCTTCCTTTTGTATACCTATTATATAATCTAAGGACTTCTTTAGGAATCACAAATATTTAGTGAAACATAGCCATCTGATTCCATTTTCTTGATCCTTGTTGTTCTAAGATATGTTGAATTCCTTGGCCAGTACATATATTCTTTTAGGACACCACCCTTACTGAACATCTCATCTCACTATGAGTAGCATTTAACAATAGACAGCCATCTTGTACGGTAAGTGACTTCTTCAACATTAGTAGTAAGCCAGTGAGAGTCAATTCCAAAATCCCATCTAACTACTCTGGGTACCAACTGTGCCATTATGGGCTTTCAAGAAGGAAAGGGTCAAATAAGTTAAAGAGGTTTCTTGAAAAGTGACTATTGCTGAAGGAAGAGAACAGGTGCAATCAGGGGACTCACTAGACTAAGAAAGACATGCTTACAATTTTCTCAGTCCAGTAGACTGTGAGTGTGAGATTTAAGACCCTCCTTTTAGCTGCCTGGAAGTCACTCTTACACTAACAGCCTTCAGATAAAGACATAAAATGCTCACCTTCTCCTGCACCATGCCTACCTGGATACTGCTATGTTCTTGCCTTGATGATAATGGACTGAACCACTGAACCTGTAAGTCAGCCCCAACTAAGTGTTTTCCTTATAAGAGTTGTCTTGGTCATGGTGTCTTGTCACAGCAGTAAAACCCTAATTAAAACAGAAATGATGTTTGTAAAGCATGAGAGACATGGTTCCAGTTTCATTATTCTATATCCAATTTCTTAATCACTATTTGTTGAGGAGGTTGTCTCTTTTTCTATGTATCATTTTGGCAACATTCAGCCACGTGGGCTTATGTTTATGCCTTCTTTTCTAGTCCGTTCCACTCTATTCTAGTCTGTCTGTCCTTTCCATTCTGTCTATGTTGTAACAGTACTGTCAATGTTTTATTGTGCTCCTGCACTGGACAGTGAGATTAGGATTTGTGATATTTTAGCATGGCTCTTCCTACCTAATTTTATTGCCTATTTGGGGTCCTTTTTAAAAATCATCTTTATTTTTAAATTTTTCAATTTATATTCTTGCTGTTTTTCCAATTTCTCCCAGATACTTACCCTCCATATCTACCCTACTTCATGATGTTTCACTGGGGGGGGGGGGGTGAGGGGGGAAGAAACAACACACACACACACACAAACACACATAAACAAACACACATACACAAGCATGCACACAAAAAACAAAACAAACAAACAAACAAAAACAAAAAAAGCACACAAAAACAATGGAGCCTATTTCTGTTAGCAAAGTACTCATGAGGTCTGTCCAAGAGTGTGGTTGATATGTCATTGATATCTGGGGTTTTTTTTTTGTTTTGTTTTGTTTTGTTTTTAGTTTCTGTTTTTCTATTTCTTTGACAATGTCATTAGCATTTATATGGAATTCACAATGGAACTGTATATTTCTTTTTAAACTATAGCCACTTTTGTGGTATTAATTTCAATCCATGAGGATGGGAAGCCTCATCTTTCAGCATCCTTTTTGATTTATTTACTCAGTCTTTCAATGTTTTCTATATAGATATCTGTCACTTTTTGATTCTGGTTATACCTTGGCATTATTAAACTACTGTGAGTATAGTTTTTACTAAAAAGTTGCTTTATTAAATACTGTGGGTATTTTTTCTTGATTTCTTTCTTAGAAAGTTCATTGCTGATTACTGATATATAGAAAAATCTACTGATTTGGGGATTTGGTTTTATATGGTGCTACTTTGCTTAAGTGTTTATTCAGAACTATGAGGTTTTTTTTTAGTAGAGTCCCTGGATATTTTAGACTATAGAATCTTCAAAAGGCATAATTTTCTTTCTTTCCTATATGTATCCCTTTTAGTCCTTTACTCATCTTTTTTGCTCTAGCAAAGATCTCAAGCTCTCTATTGAACAACAGTGAAAGAATGGACATTGTAGCTCAATCCTGATCTTAGAGGAAATGCTCCTTTAGTGTATACTATCAGCTTGCCAAATATTACCTTCTACTATATTAAGATGTGTTCATTCTCTTCTTAATTTTTCTGGGCTTTTGGAAAAGATCACTAATAAACTTTGTCAAAAGCCTTTTCTAGATTTACTGAGATGATAATGGTATTTCTGCTCTTGGGTTTACCTGCATGCTATATAACTCATATTGATTTGAGAAAGTTGAACCATCCTTGCATTCCTTTTGCTCTGGATTGAGCATTATATGATATTTTTAATGTACTGTAAATTATCTTATTAAGTTTTTCATCAATAATTACTGCATTTCTACTCATTGAAAAAAATTGATCTGAAATTTTCTGATGTTGTATTATTATGTTCTTATCTAGTTTTAGTTTCTAAGAAATAGTAAGTCCATAGAATGAGTTGTTCATGTTCTTCTCTTTCCTATTTGATAGAACAGGTTGAAGAGTTCTTCAAAATGAGATAGAATTCATTCAGTGAATCCTTCTATTTCTAGCTTTTTCTTTGTTCAGAGAATTTTTATCAGCACTTGCTTCAGTTTAATTTCTTGCTACATATTTGTGTAAGTTGTTTACATCCTCTTGATTTGATTTTATAGGTCATGAAGTCTGAGAATTTATCAAATTCTACTTTTTCCAGATTTTTTTAAGTAGCCTCTTAATGATCCACTGGGTTTTACTTATATCTATTATAATAGCTTCTTTCTAATCTCCAACTGCATTTTCCTCTTCTCACACTTTACTTTTGTTAGTTTAGCTAAATATTTATTGATCTTGTTTATCTAACATTTCAGATATAATAACATTTCTTAAAATCAGATGTTTTTTATGTTTGGTACATATATGTTCAGATGGCCAGCATGACAGACTATTGCCAGTGTTGTTGGTTTACTCTTCAGAACCTGATAGTAAGATCCAATTGCTGAAGGCACAATATATTTAAATCATAGAACATGGAGAAATAAATCAGGTACTCACCTGGAAGATTCATCCTTACTGCATAGCTTTAATAATGTTAAGAGCCACTATGTACTCTACCAGAGGGGGAAGTCGTTGTTACTGTTAACAACCTATGAAAGTAGAAAGCTACAATAATGAACAGCATGGGACAACAAGCCTGTAAGTGGAATAGTGGCACTACTGTCATAGAAGTAACTGACCATTGGATTTAAAGCCTGCTCCACAAAATTAAACCCATACTTGGTGGCTACGAACCCATGGTTAATAAGATCATTGGTCTTAGTGGAGAACCTACTATTATTACTCTGCTAAATAAATATAGTGTTAAACTGACTCCTAAGAGATTCTTACTATACTCATAGATTATTATATCTCTTTTCTTCTTTTTTTATTTATCTTTTTTTATTGGATATTATATTTACATTTCAGATTTTGTCTCCTAACCTCCCTTCCCCCCACCACCCAGGAACCTCCTATTCTATCCCTCCCTCCTCATGCTTCTATGAGGATGTACCCCCACATACCCCCCAACTTCCACCTCCCCACCCTCAAATCCCCACACACACACTTGGTGTTCATCCTTCATGGGACCAAGAATCTCTTCTCCCACCTGTGCCTGACAAGGCCATCCTCCCCTTCATGTACTGATGGAGGCGTGGGTCCCTCCCTATGTGCTCCCAGGCTGGTGGTTTAGACCTTGGGGAGCTCTGGTTGGTTGGTATTGTTGCTCTCCTCATGGGGCCACACTGCTCCTTCAGTCTTCTCTCTAACTTCTCCATTGGGAAATCTTTGATCAGATCAGTGGTTAGCTGTGAGCCTCTGAATGTGTCAGCCTTTGGCAGACCTCTAAGATTAGTATATCTTTCAAACCTTTTTAGAGAATCTTTCTTTTTCATTAGGTGGCATCAATTAATACAGAGACCCACAGCTGGCAAATGTGTGGGCCCTGGTAGGCCTTCATTGGTAGGCCACACAGAAAAGAATACATGGGAAACATAAATTGAACATGATGCTTTTTTTTTTTTTTAAAGGACACAAAGACAATTGAGTAGGTAATGGGGGTGGATCTGGAGAAGTTAGAGGAGGGATGAATATGATAAAAATATATTGTACAAAATTCTCAAAGAACTATTTAAAATGAGAGAAAATGATAAATCTATTTTAATAAAATTCAATCCCATTTTTACATGTCAGTTATTTAACAGATATTTCTTATTTTTGTCATATGGTTTAAAATATTAAAATAAATTAAACTAGCTTCCTGGTTCTTTTTATTTTTATTTGAGAAAGTTATTTTATTTATATATTTATTTTAGTTTTAGAGCATAGATTTTGTAAGTGTCGACTTTGTAAATGTCGTCTGCTACATTTAATAAAAACTTATCAGATTTGTGGTAAAATTGTCAAGTCTATTTGGATGATATTTAAGCAAGATCAAGAAGAAAAACTAGTAATCCCTCTGACCTTCCTATTGACTAGTTTTAGAGTACATTAAAGGGGACTGCCCCAAAGTTTGTGTCATAAGTAAATCAAATAAACTGTTTTACTGGAAGAGTTAACTCTGTAGTAATAAGAACACTGAAGTTACTATTGAACCATTTTATTTGCAAATAACGGATTTCACTGGTGCACATAGAGCTGTTGAAGTGGGAAGTCTGTGCAGAGATACCTAAAAATGACCTCAAGGCTCCATCTAGGGACGAAATCTCAGAAATCCTCTACAAATTCCTCCTCATCATTCACCACTCTCAACATGTAGTACTACCTTCCAAATCAGAATACAAAGTTCTAGAAACTATAAAACTTTAAAATTCTAAACTTAAAATCTACATATTTTTAAGGATAGTAACCAATGTTTGGTTTTTTTTTTTTTTTTTTGACTGAGGAAATCTGGCCCTCAGCTTTTGTCAAACTGAAAGGCATTCTTCTCCCTTACCTATACAGAAGAAATATGAGATGCAAATGACTGGCTGAAATATTGGAGAGTTGGGAAATATGAGTGGTTAATGATTATAATGGACAGTTCTCTAGTGAATGTGACCAAAATATACTCAGGAGAAGGATCTTGGAATGAGATTAAAGTTTAAAGTTGGAAAAATAAATTTGGAGGGATGCCATGGCAGATTTAGAGGCAGGCAAATTAACAGTAGTGAATTTCAAATTAATTTCGCAGATGGTATCCAATTCTGGTGTGGCTGGCCAAGGTCCAGGTTATATAGGAAGCATAAAGCAAAAGAAAAAGAATCTTACTTTATTTTTTTTTTTGAGAGATGTGAGATGCCTGATATCTGTAATTATATATATATATATATATATATATATATATATATATATATATATATTTGTGTGTGTTTGTGCACATAAGTGTGCATGTTTTATATGTTTCTAGTCAATATGGTATAAAAATTAACAAGGAGAAAAAGTAAACCAGCCTGCTAGTCTGCTAGGAAATAAATTCTCAGACACTTGTCAAGGGAAATATCAAGTAAATATTTATTGAATCTAGTTTTAAGAACTGCCAGACACAGCTTGTTATGACATGAAAATAAACTTGATCCTTACTCAGGGGACATAACTGTACACCAATGACATATATACTACAGCTGGAGTCTTGATTCTATGCTACTTATGAAGAAGCAGAAGAAAAACATAGCTTCCTGGAAACTGTATAATATTGAATATTTAATAGCCAATATCACATATATGCACATTACACTATCCCAGAGAACTGCAGGACATTATTTTACTGATAGTTACATACACAAGGATTACTTATTTAGTAATTCATTATTGTCCCCTGAGACATTTTGCTCCCTTTGAGTATTGGTAAGCATATTTATATCAATTTTGAGACTTTTTAGTCCACCAATGTTGTGGTTTAAACTCTTCTAATCTATGTAGCTTCAAACATAAAACTCACATCAGATTTAAATATAATTTCTCTATAATTTTAGACTTTTTCATAAATTTTAAATATGAGTTTTCCTGAAGGTGTATGTTTATTTTATTTTTGTGGTTGACATTTATAATGTTCCTATTTCAGCACAGATGGACTAAAATACACTTTATGTAATATTACACTGTGGGTATTCAGTTATACTTGTGTTGCTTTCAATTTTTAGGTTTTTTTCCTGAGTTGGAAGCCAGTGTATGTTTTTCCACATTTTAAAAATTCCATTGACAAAGTGGTAGACTCATCTAGACCCTGTACCCATAATGCCTAACGGATAAAACAGCTGTTATGTTACCACTAATGATGCTATGCTTGGTAGAAAACCAAGGTTCCTATGCTGGCCTAAAATATTCCACAGGCCCTGGTTTTTTGTGCCTTCTCCAGTTCTGTCTCCTATATTCTTTTCTTTTTGAATCTGTCCAAGCCACACTGGGAATATTTTGTTCTGTCTTAAGAACCCTCTTGTGCTGAAACCAAAAATGATTAGAGTTTGAGAAAAATACCAATTGAGAGAAGTGCTTTTGGTGTCTCATTGTGGTTTGTCCAAGACAGTGAA
This sequence comes from Arvicanthis niloticus, assembly GCF_011762505.2. NCBI lineage: Eukaryota > Metazoa > Chordata > Mammalia > Rodentia > Muridae > Arvicanthis > Arvicanthis niloticus. Next base: position 29,976,388 of record NC_047670.1, read on the forward strand.
AATCTGACCATGCTTATAGACAGACAGGAAATAACTTTGTAGAGAAAAACAGTCAGAGAACAACAAAGACCTCCCTTTTATTACTGAACTTCTTCCCTAATTTAGTGCCTGGTTATCACATGGTAGAAAAATTGAAATGAAACTTTAAGCAAAGAGTCATAAGTCAGGTGCAGTGGTATAGGCTTGAAATTGTAGCATTTGGGAGGTGGAGGCTTGATGATCAAGAATTTAAAGTCCTAGGCTGCCATAACCAGCAATGGAGGAGCAACGGATTTGGGGGATGGGATGTGGGGGGAGAAGACTGAGAGGAGGGGAAGAAAGGGAGACTGTGGTCAGGATATATTGAATGACAGGAGAGTAAAAGTAAATTAATTAATTAGTTAGAAATAAATAAAGTGTTTGGCTACATATCAAGTTCAAGGATAGTCTGGGATACATGGGACCCTATTTCAAACAAACAAACACAATAATTATATTACACAGTAAATTCTTTGGTGTCAATGAGAGAGGGGTTATCTATTACTGGAAGAGTTTCTTGTAAGCTCTTCCAGGGGATTGTGGATAGGATTGAGTTCTTCACATGCTGTTCACAGACTTCACTGCCTACCTACCTTCCTTCAGCCTGAAGCTTCCTTCAATTTTTTGAGGCATAGGTTGCATTGCATAACACACAACACAGCAGCTGTCTCTTCTCAGAAACTGAAGCCAAGAGAAAGCAGTATACACTCATGAGATAAATTCTCTTAGCAACTATTCTATTGCTACAAAGAGACACCATGTCCACTGCAACTCTTAAAATTAAAACCATTTAATTGGATAATTGCTTACAGTTTCAGAGGCTTTGTATATTATCATCATAGAGAAAGGTCATAGGGGCAGGTATGTAGGCATGGTGCTGGAGAAGTAGTTGAGATCTTTACAATTGTATCCATAGGTAACAGGAAGCCAGAGAGAGAGAGGGAGGGAGAGAGAGAGAGAGAGAGAGAAACAGAGACAAACAGAGACAGAGAGACAGAGACAGAGACAGAAACAATGCCTGTCTTGAGCTTTTGAAACCTCAAAGTCGGCACCTCCTACCTCTCTCCATCTCTGTGACAAATCTCCTCCAATAAGACCACATCTACTCCAACAAGGCCACACCTTCTAATCCTTCCAAACAGTTCCATTCTCTGTCAACAAGCATTTAAATATATGAGCCTACAAGGACCATTCTTCTTCAAAGCACTACAGAAACCAAAGACTTTCCTTATAAACAACACATTCACATGGATCCTATTTCTTCTGCCCAAACTCCAGGATAGGAGTTTCATCTAGGCATGGATCTCTAGAAGTGACCATTGTTGGAAGTCATCCAAAAGCCACAGTGACTCCTAGTAGGAGATTCATGTTATCTGAACAAATATCAAAATAGAATGCAAAGTAATATTTTTAAAGCAAAATATTTATCCCTCTCCTGAAGAAGAAAAAATTTAGTGAAAGTGGCATTTGAACTAAAATTTGAAGAAAAAAAAACAATAAAAATTCACCCATGCCTGGAAAAGATTGTGAAATGAGAGAAACAGGTGTATAGATGTTTCTGGAACAATTTGAGGTCTCTGGAATTTCAGTGAGCTTCAGGAATGTTAGAGAAAGGGAGTTTCTTTTCTATTACACTGAAGAACTTAAGGTCCATCATGTATGTGTGCAGAAGTAATCAATAAGGAAATACTGAAAATCTTATCTTAGAAAAAAAATGCCCAGTTAACAGGGTGCAGAAAAACTGACTTAAAAAAAAAAACCACAGGTCTAGTATCATATTCCGATCTGATGGACGTCTGCTCTGAGCTAAGTCAGAGGCTGTGAAAACGGAAAAGTGGGGGCATATAGACCAGAATTGAAAGTGATAAACAACAAAGAATTGACTTTAAAGATTTCTGGCATGCACAACTAAGCAGATGTTGTTGGTGTGAATCAGATAAAGGAAGGAAAGAACGGCTTTCTTTTTAGATACACTGAGTTTTAAGGACTTTATAGGACATCGTAGTACAAGATGGACAGGCTTGACTCCAGAGACAGGGAAGGGAAGGGAGATTCAGAGCTTTGGATGGAAACATGCGGGACTGAATTTAATTATATGAACATTTATTAAATGCTTGCTGCATTCCTGGCAACGTCCTGACTGTAGTGTCATAATGAGTTATACTAAAAGACTAACATAAATTATATTATAAAGGAAAATAAAATGTTTTGACTTATCAGTGAGTTCAGTTGTACCACTCTAAGCACACTGTCTCCAGAAATAATTGTGAACTTTCAAAATAAACGTAGAAATCAAGATGAGGATGAAGAATAAGGAACATGAACAAGTGATACACACGCCAAGCAGCTCTGTTTCACCATGTTGGAGTCATATATACTGATTCCTTTCCCAGAGTCTACACTTTATTGGCATTTGTCTCTTCTTGATTCAATTAGAACTGTAGCCCATAATTTGGAAGGGAGTCCACACTTTATGGTAGTGAGTTTCACATGAACTGTTAATAAAGTGTATTGAAAGACAATACTCAATGAATCTTATAAGTAGTAACTTGATTACTAGAATTAACATGGCTAGTTCCATTTAGCACACAATGCTGGTGTAGCCTAGGCCAGTTTGCATTTCACAGCATAGTTAATTAAAGTTTGTAGTCACTTATTAGGACTGTAATTGCACAGTGCTATGATTAGGGGACTTTTAAAAATTAAATTGTTATTTACCCAAGTGGTGCTGATGTTTTAATGTTGTGTGTATGTCTTAAGAGTAAAATATTTAAGACATTTCCCCCTCATTAATCTGCTCTTTAACATACATACTCATGTCTACAGCTGTTTAGTTAGTAAGTTAGTTTGTTCTGTTTCCAAGTATGCTCCTCCCTGTTTTTTCTCCCACTCACCAGGAGCATGACTCCAAGATCTTTCTGTATTGTGCAATGATTTTACACATCACACATTTAGCTTAAATTTATACACACTTGAGAGGTGGCTATTTAGCAAAGTGCTGGAATCGAGTTTCGATTTCTAGCACCTATGTAAATACTCAGGCATAGGAAGTGGCCTATAACCCTAGCACTGAGGAGGAAAGAACAGGAGTCCCCTGGGAACCCTGGCCACCAGCCTAGCCAAATCAGTGATCACCAGGTTCAGTGAGAGACACTATCTAAAAACACAGGTGGATGCTGATTAACGAAGATACCCAACATCAACCTATGGCCTCCATATGAGCATGTATTTAAACATATTCACAGACATGTACACACACACACACACACACACACACACACACTCACATAGAGAGTTAAGTATATACCATCAACTTCAAGTTAGTTTGTCCATTTTAGCCATGCAGCTTAAGCCAAAAATGTTAAATTTTTTAAAAGGTATAAAAGCAACCTAGCAACCTATTGAGTCCATGAAATCATTATCACAAACCCCGCAGTGGTTTTGACAATGACCACAGTTAGGGGAAAGAAGAATGAAAATACTTAGGATTGGGTTATTATTGTAAGTTATTGTACAAAATTGTGGGTTTCATCACATTTTCACAGATGTATATAGTGTACTTTGACCATAATCACCTGCATTGGCCATTGGTTCCCTTCCTCTGTTCCCCTCCTCCTCTCTTCCTTTCTCCTCTTTCCCCTTCTCCTCTTCCCTCTTCTCTTCCTCCCCTCTCCTCCTCCTTTTCCTCCTCTCCCCCACCGGATCCTCTTTCTCCTCCTCTTCCTTCTTCTCCTCATCCTCCTCCTTTTTAAAGAATAAAAGGAAAAGCAAACAGAGTGTTTTTCTTTTTTCTTTTTTTTTTTTTTTTTTTTTTTTTTGCACAAATGTGAAAAGCAACACCTCCAAACCACAACAGCAGTTTTTTTGTGGGGGAGGTGGGATGGGAGAAGTACTGGGTAAGGGTAAGGGGTAAACTCAATCAGTCCCTGCAGTTTCCAGCTGTGTGAAATAGCTTGAATGTTTATACCTCCCCTTATTAGAAACACCGGAAAATTGATATAATAGCTTTACATCACATACTTGTCTACCTGTACCTTTTCTTTAATTCCCATTTGATTAGTGCCTTATAGAAATGTGACTGTGGGAATACACCAGAAATGACTTGTATCTGGTGCCATGTGGAATACAACCAATGGTCCAGGCCCCACCATGTTAAGTAAGGAAATGGTGGAAAGATGAAAGATAAAGAGAAGCAGAATGGTGTTTGCACAACAAAGAGAGAGAAGCAGAACTGAAGAATCAAGGGTAGTGAATAACAGCCTTATGTGAGTAGCCTAGGGTGCTAGTGCTACCTTAGTCTGTGCTGCCACCAAGGCCTGCATCTCGGTCCATGGCCCTGCAGCAGCAGGTGTCTGTGTTGATGTCCATAGCCCAACTCAATATCTACCCCATTTACAAACTACTGGAGTGAAGAAGCTAGTCCTCTAGAACCAAAGCTGCAAGATCTCCAAGAGGAATCTGAGTGTGTATTCAGTATTGATGATAAGGCCCAAGCCAAAGGCCTCAGACCAGACCAGGGACTCATTACAATGAATGTTTGCAAGACAAGATGTTTGGGCAAAAAGTATACTATGTTTACTGGACACACCACAGCTTCCCTGGTTAGATGATTGGTTGGTCGGTTTTGTTTTGGGAGGGAAGTTTCAATGGCAGAGGCTATATGGAGGGATATGGAGATGACTGGGATTGGGGTACATGATGTGAAACCCACAAAGAATCAATAAAAAGTTTTAAAAAGAGAGAAATATTATTGTAGTATTCTTGGTTCCTTGCATTCTCTATCAACGCCTGCAGAATACCTATGTGTATTCTCAGTTTTTAGATTAAACAACCTTATTGAAATAGTAGTTAGATTTGTATGAACAAATATAAACATACAAGTAGTGTTTCTGTAAGGAAAATAAAACTCTATTGTATTTACTTAGAATATAGCACAAGGTTTGGCATATACAAAAACATTGAAAAACTATTTTCTGATTTAAAGTTTTATCAGTGACTGGATGTTTATCTACATTATGACACCTAGTCTTGTACTAAAATAAGAGACTCAGAAGATAGAAAGTAAATAGGCATTAGGATGACAATTCCCCTGTGTGGCATTGCCTGGATATATATATATATATATATAGATAGATAGATAGATAGATAGATAGATAGATAGAGATAGATATAGAGATAGAGATAGATATAGATATAGATATAGATATTAGATATAGATATATATATATAGAGAGAGAAAGGCCAAAATAAAGTAAGTACTGAGATATACCAGGACCAAGAATGTAGAAGGGATTCAATACTCTTATCTGGCCTTCATAGGCATCAGTCATCATGTGTGCATACCTGTACACATACTCCCATGCATACATACTGTTATAAAAACCTTTTAACATTCATAATATGTTTGCCTGTTGGAAGAATAAGTTATTGGAAAAGCAAATTAAAAGTAGTTAGCCTAAAACACAAACTTAAGAGAAGGAAACCACATGTTCTGCCACTAATTCTTGCAGCAGCTAGCTGATAAGTTCTTGGCCTCAATTCCCTCACTTTGACAAGTGAAAGAATTTATCTCTAGCTTTCTGTTTTTCAATAAATTCAATAATATTTATTATGTATTTGTATTATATGCCAAAATACTTTACATTTAAATTTTTTTTCTTTTACAAAGACTTTTAGTAAATGGGAGGAAATTTAATATTCTCTGTCAAAATATTCTGCCTCACTTGTCACTCCTCTAAATACATCTACCTCTTTATCATGATCTGAACCCTTTCATTATGCACCAGACACTACTTCTGCTCACTCCCATGCTCAGCCAACATACTCCATCTCTCCAGAATCACTTTCCTCTGTTATTGAATCAATTTAAGAAGCACACAGGCATGCTGTGCCTTCTCCTGTCTTATTAAATAAGAGAAACTGTTTTGAGTCTCCATCCATCTTCAGCTACTTTGCATTGTTCTTTCTCACTTTTTGAGAAAAAGTATTATCTAAGTTTGTCATCTGCAATCTCCTTCCTTCTCTAAAAGAGTTTGCAAACAAACTTTGAACTCTCTACTCTGATTGGACTGACTTCACATGACCATAACATCCAATTCCTTTCACAATTGGTGTTTCTTGGATTATATGATGATTTAGAATCACCAGTACATTAATTACTAACACTTGAGGTCTCTTCTAAATTTTGTTTTAGAACATGATCATGTTATCTTTTGTTTCTCACAGATCATGGGCCATACCTCCTCAGAGCATCTCTCATTGAAGCTCCTCATCTCAGGGACCTATTGGTATAGCATCCTGGTATCAGAAGGATATATGTGTTAGCTATTTTTCTATTGGGACAAAGAGATACCATGACCGAGGCAACTTATTGAAGAAAACATTTGTTTGGGCTCATGATTCTAAAGGGTTAGATACATAATTATCATGGTGGGAATCATGGCAGCATACCAGAAGCTGATAAGTAAAGCTAATAATTAGCAGGTGATCTTCCTAAGATGGATCCACTGTGGATTAAAGTCTAGAACAGTTTCCCCTTGTAGGCAAGACCCAAAAGAAATCCATTTTAGAAAAAAATTCCTACTATTAATGCTTTTCCTCATATTATTAAATGTATATAACAATCACCAAATATTAGCCAACCCTTTTGAGCGTATCTCTGTAGAACAATGAAGATGTACTGTCTGGTAGTGATGTTATATAGGCACATAAATGATTTCTTAATCCTTAATGATGATCCTATAAGAATTTCTAAAATTATATTAGTAATTATTAAGCTCTTTTATCAGGGGACTACTATTAGGTTCTCTCTGATAATCAAAACTGCATTGAGAATTCTGTCAGTCTTTAGTCTCAAGAATTAGTTGCTTCTAAGATAGCAAGAAGGCATCCACTACTCAGTGCACATTCCAAGAGGTTGTAAAACCATTAGTGAAAGGTCATTAAAGGAGAAATAAGGATTTACTATAGGTGCTAGGAGAAAAGATAAAATATTGACTAGGTTTATCTATACAAAACTTCACTAATACTTAGTCAGAAAAAGTTATGTTTTTTTTAACTCTCCATGAACCTGTTGAGCTTGGGACTGATGATGAATGTTTAGCCAGATAATTACTCTTAATGAATATACATGTAACTTTCTCTGTTATAAACTTATTTGAGTTATGATTTGGATTCATGTGTAAACTTGTGGTGAACTTTTTACCATATAGTTATGTATTCTGAAAGATGTGTAAGTGCTGAGGACCAAGAGAGGAAACTAACTGAGGTTAAGACACCTTTTTTAGACAGAACACCTTTTAGATAGAACTGAACTGAGGATAATTTTTTAGACAGGACAAAAAGAACTTTTTAGACAGAAATGAACTCAAGAAGAACTTAGAAGTAAAGGCATAGCATTGGGAATAATGGTATTGAGACTAAGGGCATTATTGTGGCATGAGAGCAGGAGGAGAGTAAGTTTAGAAGTAGAATGCAGAGTGGAATAACTTAGAAAATATATATGGCAACTTTTAAAACTAAGAGAGCAATATGCAGAATGCTAACAGTAAGAGGAATAAAGAAGAAGCTGCAGAGAGATCAGGAGCAGGCAGGCTTCTCCTTACCATGGGACAGAACAGATCTTTTCTTAATAGCAAGGCAGGCTTAGTCTTATTAAAGAGAAGAAAGTGTTCTTATAGACTTGAGTTTAATTCATTTAGCAATAAAGTGGTAAAAGCTTTTTCTTTCTCTATACAATAAAGATTGGAGCTCATTTTTCATCCAGAATAAGTGAGTTCTTTCTGTACTGTTGCTTGGTCTTTTGCTCCAAATGCATATGTAAGTATGGATTGTGTATTTAAGTATATAATTATGAGAATGTTTATAAGCTAGACCCAACTGGTTTGCATGGAAATGTATAAATATGCATGAGAGAATCTTTATATGCATTTATATGAGTTTATGCTTATTTGCTTATGTAAAAGTTTTTCCTTCTTCGAGTGTGATTCTCTTCTCCTGGATCACTAGAAGTTTATTGCTCCAAACTTCTTCCTAGTCTGCAATCAAGAGACACTTGGGAAAAAGAGAAAAGGCTCTAACAATTAATTTTTTACGTAACACCCTACTGTTTTATGATGAGGTGCTAAATGCCAGAGACTGCAGTTTCTAGCCTCAAAGGGACTCAGGCAGGTCAGCTATGTTGGCAAAGTAACTTGGACTTAGATAGGTAAATGTTTCATTATTATGCAGCAACCCTAAATATCTTGTAATACCAAGTCTTACCCCTACCATCACTCTTCCCCTTCCACTGACTCAAGAAGAACTGAATAATAATGATGAACCTCTGGGGCTGGCCCCACATTAGCAGCAGGTAAGCATGGCACTGGAGGAGTAGTTGAAAGCTCTCACGTTGAGACAACAACCATGAAGCAGAAAAAGAGTAAATTGGAATGGCATGGGCCATTTGAAACCTCAAAACCTGCTTCCACAGACATACCTTTTCCAACAAAGATATACCTTGTAATTTTTCCTACATCATTCTACCAACTGAGAACAAAGTACTCTATGTTCATCCAAACCACTACAACACATGATCATACATGTGGTATTAAATGGCATCTCTATTCAGAAAACTCCCAGATTACATCTCCACCCTAGTCATCAACTTAAATTCTGGATTTTTGTACCTAGCTTCCAAATCATTACTTCTCCTTGAGTATTTGAAGACCCAAGACTTCACATGTAAAAACTATCATCTTAATATTTTCTTGCCAGCATGATTCTACCACAGCCTTTCCTGTCTTCATCAATTGCAGCCACACTCTTGCTGGTGCGGCGGCTGCTTCACTGGCCACAATTTTAGATTCATCTTTGACTTCTCCTATTATCTCCTAATCTATTCAGCAAGTCCCTTCAGCCCTCCTTTAAAAATGTATCATTGTGTGAACACTGTTCATCTTTCCCCCTGCCATCATCTTGGCCCAAGTTTTCAAGATGTCTTGTTACAAAGGTTTCAACAACCTTACCTACTTTTCCCCTCTGCGCTCAGTTTCCTGCAATCTTTTATGTCCCAAGCAGTCCTGCTAAACAAGAGTTAGACCTTTTAATTTCTCTGCTCAATCCACCTTTGTGTCTTACCCAGAATCTCCTTGTCTTCTAGCTCCCTTCCCTGCTCTATACTACCCCAACTTATCTTCCTACTGAAATTCTCTACTCAAGATCATATTGCTTCTTCAATTCATTGGTTATATAAGACAAATGGGAAATTGCCAGTGCCTTTACAGTACTCTGGGATGTGCTTTTACCAAATACTCCAGAATCTTACCTCATATCTTTTAGTTCTTTTGCTCAAAGCCTACGTGCTATTATGCTATGTATATAAACGCTTCTTTAACTACCTTATTTAAAATGACAGGGTCATTTTTATGAAGTATTTTTCCCATATCCTTCATCACCACTGGAACAATATATATTTTACTCTTTGGATTATTATTGTATGTAGCTAATCATTTATTGTCTAGTGCTTCAATTCACATAGGTTGCAATGGTTTTCATTTTCTTCACTGCTTTAGACCCAGGGCCTAGAATATTGTGTGCTGAATTTTAGATTCTAAATAAATGTTTAGTAAATGAACACCGTAATCAGTTAAAGAAAGGAAGAATGAAAGAAGGTAGGAAGAACAAGCCATTTGGGGTTTGTCAATTTTACAGACACAAACAGAAATATACTATTATGCTAATAATCCTATGGGTAATTATAAGAAATTATTGTAATAAAAAATTACAAATAGAAATATATGTTAACAAGTCTCCTGTTAATAATATAAGAAAATTCATAATATTCTCAGTGGTGATTAAAAAAAACACAAAAACAAAAAACTGAACTCTACAAAACAGTAATTATTTTAAGGCTTTACAAAACTTCCTAGTTTTGATGTGTTTATCCGTTAGTCTTCTTCTCTTGTGTGAAACAGCCCAAAACCAAAAATCTTATAAGTGAAGGCCAATCACTGATCATCAGAGAGAGAAAACAAGCACCTAATGGGTTCTGAATCATTATAGTGACTGTGTTAAGGTACAAGTGAAGGAACTTGTAGATGTAAGCTCTGTAAAACTCTGAACAAGCATGGTTCATTCAGTGAGTCACTTGAACTCACTAATACTTTCCCAAAGACTCAATTCACTGAGCATCTATCTATTCAAGATTGTATGGGTAAATACCTAGAATTTACATTTTTTAGACTTTACATTTTGATAAAAAAAAGAACTATCTAGGGAGTAAGTCTCCAATGTTTATGACATTATAAAATATATTACATGAATGGGTATCCCTTTGGGAGGTTCCTCATTCCCTACATCATCAAAAATAAATAGCATCATATCTAATAATATGGGGCGATGCTATTCTACAGTTGGAGCCTGAGAGGTAGGTTGATGAAGCAAGCCAAAGGCAGTGCTTTGATAACAAAAGGAACACATTCACGGGGACTAGAAAGGTGGCTCAGTGGTAAGAACAAGTGATATTTTTTGCAGAGGACCTGAGTTGGGTCCCTAGCATCCAAGTGATGTGATTCACAAGAGCCTGTAACCCCAGCTTCAGGGAGAGCTGACATCTCGTAACTCTGCGAGCACCTGAGCTCATCATGTGCACATGCCCTCCCTCTATACCCTGCCCCCAACACACACACATGTGCACATCACAAAAAGTAAAATAAAATTTGGAGAAAATAACAGATTTATGTCTGCAAATTCATTGCCTTACACTATGTGAGATTACAACAAGTGTTAACCTTTTTGAGATCCATAACCTAAGATATGAAATATAACTATTAAAATAACATACTTTAACATCTATAGACATATATGGGAAGTTCAACTTTGTCATTAAAGAGAAATAAAAAGAAGTTACCTTTAAATACCTTTTAGAAAAATAAAAATTAACCAACTAAAAAATGGCCAGTGTTGAGGTTAATGTGCCTTAATAAACTGCTGTTAGGAGTGTAAGGGGTGAAACAGCCCAGCAGAGGCTAGGCTGAAAATACATCCACATAAAGGCCCTGCAAAAGTGTCCAAAGCATCTTTTCTGTGACCTAAATGTCAATCACACCTAAATATCAACCAGTAGTGACTAGATAAACAAAAGAGTTCAAATTATATAACACAACTATAACCAATAGTCAAGGCGTGCTCATCTCTAGTACACATTCAACACAGATCACTTTAACATGAGATAAAAGAATACTAGCCAAAAAAGAGGGCCCACTATATGTTCTCATTTTTTTTTTTGTCAAAACCTAGAGATTGTAAATGTAGCTACAGTGACAGGACAGATCAGTGGTTACCTGGTACGACATACAAATGCACATAGAAACTTTTAGAAACGGTAGACATGTAGGGCATCTTGATTGTGCTTGTAAGTTTGGGTATAAAAAACTGTGTCAAAGTTCAGCACAGTGTTTGGCACACGTCTACAGTTCCATCAATAAGAAGGCTGAGATAAGCCCAACTTAGGCTGTATATCAAAACCCTGTCTTAACAGAAAGCTAAAACTTCTTAAACTATGTACTTTATATTTGTAGTTTTATTACCTATCAGCTTTATTTCAGTAGATTTAAACTATCAAATAGTAAGCACTAGTTGTTTTAAAATGAGAATACATGGCAGCTATGACAAAAGAATTTCATAATCTATATATGGGATGTGGTAAAAAATAAAATGGTCAATCACTAAGGTGAAGTAATTCTAGAAAGTAGATGCAGAGAAAATAATTTTGAATTTGGAAGATTAGATGTAACAAAATTGTAGTTGTAACTCTGTATGCATAAGCAAAGCCTACTTGCCATTTATGAGTTCTTTCATACATAAGCAAGCAGTGAATCTTATTATTAGTATTCAAGGCACAACATGTTTCCTAGAGCCTGTTTTGAGCTTTAACTGTAGAGGATATTAGAACTGTGGTTGAAAATGGACTTTAACAGGTCCCCAGTGTTCACTTCAGTACTCTGCATCCATACACCTCCCATTCTTGGTCATTAGGACAATGGCTCCTGATAAGTAAGAAATAACAAGAAAGGGAGCTGCTCCTGTATCCCACTTCTAGGACCCTCAGCTTCATCGTAAAGTCACCTCAGTGACACTGGGGGATGTGAGGAACGGGAGCTGTTGGCCTGGACAGCTCATTCCTAACAACTTGGCAACTTGGCATGTGGCACATATATACCACCTCATGTCTTAAATACCTGTGACCGCCCACACTTGATTTGACAGCTGCCTCCACTGCCAACACACAAGATATATCCTCTTCATCATTATGAGCAACTCCTCTTTCAAAAGTTTGTTTAAGCCAAAAGTGAGAACATATACCTTAGCAAAGGGGACGCTGATACAGAATCACACCTTGAGTTGAAAGCCAGCAGTACCCTGTAAGAAACCCTTGTCAAAGATCGGGAAGAAAAAAAAAATATGTCCAAATCTCATTCTTTCTTTAAGGTCTTCCTGAGAGAAATTCCCCGACTTTTAACCTCAGAATATAAAAATACATTATCACACAGATAAAATTTACCTAACATCACTATCCAATGTAAATAAAATCATCAAAGCAATATCCTCTTAAATAATTGCTTCAGCTTTTAAAGAGCCCACTAGGTTTATAACAAATCTCATCTCTTGCATTCTGCAGCTGTAGAGTTTGTCTGGCTTGGAACAAGGGAAATGTGGGCAACAATGGTACTTTTGAAAAAAATGCACAATTCCTTTGCATTAGAAAATCATCAGACTTTGTGTTGTTAGTTCCTCAACCTAGAACTGACTTTAATACTTGCATGTAATTAAAATGGTATAAAAGCAGATTGGGTAAATAAATAAATAAAGAGAAATATGAAGAAAAAAAAGAAAATCGTAAAACTACTCTGTAAGCCATTAACAATAATGGCAAGTACATTTCATAAAGGACTCTATGAAAAATCATGAGAAGAGGGATCTTTGGGGAAGGAAGGAGTATGAGAGAACACAGCAGAAACTCTTGACACATTGATTATTTGTTTTACACTGCCTCATAACTACTCCTCTTAAAATACTAGCAATCACAAGAGCTTAATGTGTTTTTCCTAGTTCTTTTGATGTCTCTAAAACTTTACATAAAGGATGGGGAACTGACTTCTAACATAACAAAGAGCTTCTCCCCATCATGCACTGCGGTGTGTGGTCACAGAATGAATCAACCACAAGCAATAGGGCTAATTCCCATGCAGCAAGTCGCCTTTCATCCCAAACCATGTTTATTTAATTAAATCAGATGCCCTCGTTAATGGTGTTTCCAAATATCTTTTGATCCCAGCTAAGTGTTTCTAAATACTGGACTTGAGTTGGTAATAACCACGACATTAATGGAAAGATGTCAGGCATCTAAATTATCCAAAACAGTTGAGGAAAGCTTTAAAGGCACTAAACTTGTGAGAGGAGCTGTTCTAGAATGTGAAGTTGTGATTTAAATCTTGCATGACTTAAGTATGGGATTCTAAGTGAGCACTTGGGAAGCAAAGGAAACCTTCACTAATGAACCTTCAGGGACCAGTTAGCACAGTTTGTTAAATTGGAATGCTAATTAGGTCTAGGCAATAGTTTAAATCAACCTAAGTGCTTGTTAGTTTGACCAATTATAGCTGCCCAATAAGTGTTTGTTAAAATTCAATAATTCTGTGTCCAGAAGGGATAGGCTATGAGTGGCTGAATTGAAAAAAAAAAAAAAAAAAAAAAAAAAAAAAGATAGGCTATTAGTCATGAATACATTTTACAGAAAGTGGAGTATTTGTTCACAACTACTAGAGGACGAAGGTCACAACAGTACAGTAATGGCTCAGTCTCATTTGCTTCTTTTTGCTAAGCCCTTTAAATGATGTGTCCTAGTGAAAACAGATAATTTTTGAAGAGTATGTGTGTATGGGTTTGTGACTTATGCCATCTAACCAAGAAAATAAAGCTTAGCATGAAAGACTTGGGTTATTAGTCAGTCCAGGACAACAAACCATTTAATGACTGGTGGTTTGAATGATAATAGATTTACAGGCCCATGTATTTGGATAGAATTCTTTGGGAAGGATTAGGAAGTGTGGTCTTATTAGAGGATAAGAGGAGGTAGGTGTCACTGGAGGTGAGTGAGCTTTAAAGTTTCAAAGGCCCATGGCATGCATTCCCAGTTAGTGCTTCTCTCTCTCTCTCTCTCTCTCTCTCTCTCTCTCTCTCTCTCTCTCTCTTTCTCTCTCTCTCTCCTTCCTTCTCTCTCTCTCTCTCTCTCTCTCTCTCTCTCTCTCTCTCTCTCTCCTTCTCTGACCCTCCTTCTGTCTGCCTCATGGTTGTGGATCAAATATAAGTTCTCAGTTCCCTACCTTGGTAGTTCTAGATTCCACTACCCTTTAAAACAAAGAGCTCAAACCAAATGCTTCCCTTTATGAGTTGCCTTGGTTATGACATCTTAGCTTGGGAATACAAAAGTAAGTAATACAATCACGAATTAAATCTAGAACCCACCATGGTCACTCCTGGGGTACCTTCCATACATATTGTTTTTTAGATCTTTCTCCATTTTATAACTTCCTGTCCTATCCCTAAAGTCTGGTACTTTCCACTCAATGTACTTCCAAGTGCTGATTCTTGGGTTTAAACCAATGGTGGCCTGTGGCCTTTTAAATCACCCATCATAGTGTCCTGTCTCTACAAAACCATCTCAGAATTGTTCACATATTTCCTAAGTACTAACAAATGCAAAGGCCAGCATTTTCCGTGAGAATATGCACACTGCTGACTTTAACCTAAAATTATGTAAGAGCCAGGGGCATTGCTATGGGGAGTAGGCAAAGCCAAAAGAGATAATAATTTGCCTTTTGGGTAACTTTGGTAATAGCAGTGAATCACTGTGTTGGGGAAGTTGTGTTAGTTTCAGACACAAACATGTGGTATTTAGGGCAACTGTGACCAAACTGCTAGCTACAGGAGTAAGCTTTAAACTTAGATGCAAGTAGTATAAAACCACAAAACCAGGATTTACTTGGATACATTTATGATGTCTTTCTTACATTTAATAAGAAGAAAGAAACAGGATTTTTTTTTCATTAAGGAAAACTGCCAACAGTCACCTGTCACTCATAACTCTCTTGAGAGACCTTAGTGAAATAGCCTGAAAAAGATGCAAGCAAGGAAGCCTGAGACATCTGACCTTCATTCCAGAAAGCCTAATAAAACCCATGTTCTCTTCTCTTCTCTTCTCTTCTCTTCTCTTCTCTTCTCTTCTCTTCTCTTCTCTTCTCTTCTCTTCTCTTCTCTCTCTGTGTCTCTCTCTGTCTCTCTGTTCTTTCTCTCTGTGTCTCTCTGTGTGTCTCTCTCTCTGTCCCTCTCATATGAAGATGGATGCTATATGCTCTGTTTTACTCTCTTATTATCTTTGGGACTTCTGGCAAGAATTTCCTGCTGAAAACCTACCCTTTGTAAATGAAGATAATATTTTATTGTCTTGGTTTATTTTCCTGTGTTTGTGAAAAAACAAACAAACAAACAAACAAACAAAAAAACCCTGATAAAAACAGCTTAAGAGAAAAGTGGCTTATTGTGGCTCACAGTTCAAGGGTATAGTCCATCACCGCAGAGAAGTCAAGGCAGTAGAATGAGCATCAAACAGCAGGTCATATCTGATAGTTTATATTTCTGTCACTGATGAAATGAGCCAATTTAAACCAGATTAGATTAAAGACAGGCTTATTGGGAAGCTCCTCTCAGATGGAGGCCAGGAAAGTCACCATGGGGAAAGGGGAAGTGGTTGGGGAGAAAAAAAAAAGGGACGCATGAAAAGAGAGAGAGAAGAAAAGAAGAGAAGAAGGAAGAAGAGAAGGAAGAGGAGGAGGAAAAGGAGGAGGAGGAGGAGGAGAAGGAGGAGAAGGAAGAGGAGAAGGAGGAGGAGGAGGGGAGGGAGGAGACCAGCCATGAGCACATGGAGAGGGACAGGGAGAGGGGAGAAAGGAGAGCTGTGACAGAGATGGAAGAGACTAAGAAGAGCAAGAACAAGAGAAGAGGGAGTGAGCAGCCCCTTTTATAGTGAGTCAGGTACACCTAGCTGTTGCCAGGTAACTGTAGGGCGGAGCCTAGACAAAATGCCAACAGTGGGGCTTTCAGGGTGGTGATTGAGGTTTAGTAATTATAAAGACACAGAGCCACCCATATAGTTTAAAGCTGTTGGCCTGTTTGCTGGGGCAGTCTCTCAGCTAGCCCATCTAATTTAACCAGACTTCTCGGTCATTGTGTCTTTCCACAAGGTTCTCCCTGCCTATCTCCCTGCTCTGTTCCTGTCTCCCTTCTGTGTCTCTCTGCCAGGTCTCTCTACTCCAGTTCCAAGTGGCCAACCAACCTTTTAACGTGCAAAACCACACTCTTGACTAGTACAGTTGTCATTGGAGGCCACGGGACTTTCACTAGGGCAGCTTGCCTTTCTTTTGGGGGCAGGTAAGGAAGCAACATTTACATATCCTGTTAGCCTGGCACCAGCCAGCTCAAGTAACAATTGAGAACCCTGGGACACACTTTTTCATGGCCAGTAAATACAACGTTTGTGGGTCACCCCATCACACAATCAGCTGGGTCTTCCCACATCAATTATCTTAAAGATATTCCCCAACAGGCATGCCTGAAAGCTCGTCTCCCTGGAGATTCTAAACCCCCGCAAATTGACAGTTAGCATTAATCCTCATGCTTTTGCTGTGTCTTAATCTTCATTATTTTATGACTGTCTCCAGCATTAGATACTTTTTAGAGTAGCTCGCCCTTCATGGCGTGATACTGTCAACTGTCATGATTTTCCTTGGATCTCTCCATCTGGTCCCAACCTTTGTTATTATTGCTGTTCTTCATCTTAGTGTTCCTAAGGTTCTGTCCTGGGAAAGTATCTTCTTCACCTTACTGTGAACTGTAGGGAAAGAAAATACAGCACAAATTTATTTATACACGTTCTAGGCAGGAAACTATAAGTGCTTTCCACACAATAGCGCATTAAATCCTATTAGCAACCCCACAGCTAGGAACTGTTCATATCTCTGTATTTTATATGGAAGATCATGTAGTTTTGTTCATTAGTAGAACTAATATCACTGAGTAGTACCAATTTTTAATGTTATCCCTGTATATCTACACACACACACTCACACACACACACACACACACACACACACACTGTGAATGTAGGAGGGGGTACTTTATCATTCTGCCCCCAAAATTTTAAACTCAAGCTTCCCAGTAAATTTAAGAGTTCTTTGACTGGTTATTGAGCTTTACCATGGTCAGTACCTATTGTAGTGCTGAATTTATAAAGTAAACCAAAGGAGAAATCTCTGACTTCATCAAATTGACTGTCTCTTTGGGGATATGAACTGTATTCCGCGCCCCCTCCGAGTCCCCTTCGCCCGTGAAAGAGACACGTGAGGCAGTGTTCGGGTAGTTACTACAGTGAGGCTTTATTCTTGTATCAGCAGAAGCGGAAGACACCAAGCCCGGAAAAGGCACTGCTTATATGCACCCTAGAGTGGCGTGTTCACTTCTGATTGGCTATTCACTCATCACCCCATATTACACCCCGGGATGGGCAGTGGCTTGGCACACTTTCGCCTCTTGCACCTGCGCAGTTTAGTTGTTTACTTGTGGGAGCACCGGATGCCAGCGCCATCTTGTAATGGCGAATGCTATCACCACTCGCAGCAGCTCCTAACAGAACTGTAAAACAAAATAGAATTAGATTGCGATAAGCAAAAGAACTGAACATAAAAAGAATCAGGTAGAGAGAAGCAGAAGACTGCACCAGGTAAAAAGAGTAATCTTACAAAGGTGCCCATTACAAATCCTTGGAGACTGTGAACATCTTAATGAAGCATATGGAAATGAGGATTTTATAGATAGGATTAAGTTTAAGGAACCTGACATGCTAAGATTACCTAAAACAATGTGCTCAGCCCCAGTTTAGTCACTGGGGCCCTGAACCGTCAGAGACTGGGTGACTATGACAATGAATGAAGCAGGAGGCGTTTGAAAAATGAGAGCCACCATGGCCCGGCCTATCTTTGCAAGCTGAGGGATGGGCCACAGGATGATAATACATCATTTTCCAAGCAAGTGTTGCTTATGACTGTTGGACCCTGAGATCCAAACTGGGAAGATGCGCTCTCACAGAAACACTCACGGACAGGTGGTTCAATGCAAAAGCAAGAGGTTTATTGATCCAGATCCAGCTGGCCATCCTGCAAGTGGAGCCACAGTGACCCCGAGAACAAAAACAGGCACCTTTTATATGTTTCTAGAGTATAGGTCTCAGGTAATAACATGAGTTGGTTATCTCTCATTGGTAGAACTCATTATTCTTTGAATTCATTGGTGGCCCAATCTTTGGTGGGAAGAGATCTTTGGTGCTCAAAGTGGCGGGAAAGAGTCTCGCTCTCTGGGACGGCTGTTGTTCCTACATGACCAGTGAGAAAATGTGGATATTGGTCATCCTATAAACACAAGGCACTGGGTTTCTAGTGAAGTGAGCAGAAACATTCTCCAGGACTTGGGAGAAGCAGCATGACGTTGCCAGCAGTTCTACGTCTCTGCAGCAGCTCGAAGCCACCGAATGCTGATCCATTGTTGGGTGGTTTGAGTAAGAGCATTCCAATACTTGGGGATTTGGACAGTAGTAGTATTTGTTTAGGGGACACTTAGGGGGTGTGGTCTTATTGTAGGAAGTGTGTCATTAGAGGTGGGCTTTGAGAGTTTGACTTAATGCCATTTTCAGTTGATATTTTCTCTCTCCTCTCTCTCTCTCTCTCTCTCTCAGACTGGACTGATCAACTGAGACTTTCCCTGATTTTGATGAATGGATATGGAACATAGCTCCTTTTTAAAATCAGAAATAGGCTTGGCAGAGCTTGTAATGGCCTGGGAACAGGGCCTTGGGGGAACTGCTGCTTCAGTTTCTGAGAAATCAACTTTTCCTACCTTAGAGGCTGTAGTTATGGGTTCAATAGTATCAAGGCCACTGGGCACTGGGTCTCTGATGTACTTAAGAGAGCTGTGTTCCCCTTGTACAACATGGTTTGCTTTAGCCTCCCACTGCTGACTTATTCCCAGTGCGTGACAGTTGTTGCTGCTTTTGTCCCATTTCTTCCCTAGATAAGGTGCTGTACTTATTACCAGACTTGTTAGCCATAAGGCATAGCTCGTGAAGACCTCTTGACCCCAGCTTTTATCTTCTCTGTCTTTTATCTTACCTACTTTTCTCATCCCCTGACACTGCCCCCTGTCACTGAGAGGATCTGATGGTTCTGCGCTCTCTCTCTCTCTCTCTCTCTCTCTCTCTCTCTCTCTCTCTCTCTCTCTCTTTCTCTGTATGTGTGTGTGTGTGTGTGTGTGTTTCTTGTTAGATGTGAGCTCTCAGCTTGCTGCTCTGTTGCGGCCCGAGCTGCCCTACTTTTGGGGGCCAGAAATGTTGAGAACTGCATTACCCCACGTTTGGGGCCAAAATGTCTCAGACTTCTCTGTCAGTGTTTGAACCCTTACTGCCAAAGCCTTGGGGACTATATTGTTAGAGCCTGCACTCCCCCAAGCTGCTCCAGTCTGCGAGTCTGGGTTCAGCAAGAGAGAGAGAGTGAGGACAGACACGAAGAATGGAGACCAGACAGAGTGTGATTCAATCCTGTTTATTCTTCAGTCTCTCTTCTTCTCTCCAAATCCCAAGTCTTGAGTTCCTAGTCCCTAGTGCCTCCAAGTTCCATGTTACTTCTTCCAAGTGCCTAATGTCTAATAATCTTTCTTCCGAGTTCTCTAATCCAAGTGTCTTCTTTCTCAATGCCTAATTTCTACTAATCTGTTTCCTACTCCAATTTGTACTCTCTAACCTAATTCCTAGTTCCAAGTTGTACTCTAGTTGTACTCCAAGTTGTACTCTCCTAATGCCTAATTCCTAGTTCCAAGTTGTACTCTCTGAAGTGTCTGATTCTATGATCTCCAAATTGTTCTCTCTAATGTCTAATAGCTACTCCTAAGTTGTACTCTAAGTTGTTCTGTCTTAATGCATAATTCCTACTCCAAGTTGTACTCTCTGAAGTGTCTGATTCTCTGTTCCTAGTGTCTCTCTGAAGTGTCTGATTCTCTGATCTCCAAATTGTTCTGAACTCTCCTGTCTGCCTCTCGCCTTTTATAAGTCTCACTTCTAAGCCAGGCCTCTAAGTCATGCCTTTAATCATGCTCTTAGGCCTTGTCTCTAAATCTGATCTCCAAGTCACGCCCTTAAGTCACACACCTTTAAGTCTCACACACCCAAGGGGAAATCCTGGGTATCTAAAGCAAGATGTTATCAGAGTGTGCTCAGCTGTTATAGGCTAATGCAATCAAGTTTCTGGTCAGGGTATATGGCTCAAGATGGCTGCAAGGATGATAGCCGCTTTCTGTCGGCTCCCCACACTGCTCTAGCCACCATCCCTCCGTGCTTTTATCCCTCTGAAACCATTAGTTTGGAATAGTGGCAAGTAGTAAATAGAATAAGGACTGTCATGGTTAGGATTTTATTGCTGTGAAGGAACACCATGACAAAGACAATTCTTATAAAGGAAGGCATTTAGTTGGGTCTGGCTTACAGTCAGAGGTTTCTTGTCATCATAGCAGGAAGCATGGCAGCGTCTAGGCAGACATAGTCCTGGAGAAGGAGCTGAGAGTTCTACATCTTGATCCAAAGGCAGCCAGAAGACTGTCTTCTACAGGTAGGCAGGAGGAAAGCCCACCTACACAGTGACTTGCTTTCTCTAACAAGGCTACACCTACTCCAACAAGGCCACACCTAATGGTGTCACTTCCCATGGGCCAAGCATATTCAAACCACCACAGCCACTTTCCCCAAAATCTTTATTTACTTTCCAGTCCTCTGAAGCTGTGAACATGTATCACATGACAAGGAGGCTGGAGATTAAGGTAGTAAATAAAACTGAAGTTGCAGGACAACATTTAACCTTAAAATCAAAAGGTATCCTGAATTATTCCAGTCATTCCAATGCAAATGTTAAGATCCTTGACTGGAGAAGAGAGAAGCAGAACAGAAGCAGAGGTGGAACTGTAAGAGAACCTTGAGTGAGGAATGTTTTCCATCTATTTTCTTCTGTTCTCATGCATGTTGGTCAAAGACTAATTCCTCTTTTTGTAAGAATGTATGGTGTCCTCAAATATGGTAGAAGTTAGGTTTTGAGCTAGTAAGAAATCACAAGACCCAAAATGCATGCAGCCTTTAGAAGCTATAAAAGACAAGAAATTGGAAAGTCCCTGATAGTTTAGAAAAGAACACAGCCTTGCCACCACCTTGAAGTTGGTTTGGGGATCTGAGCTCTAAAAATGTTAGTTTGGGATAATGCTTTCTTGAGGCATTAGGAAAACAACAGAATGGACAGCTTCTTTGAAATTTGATTTTTTCTTCCCTATTTTTGGAAATGGCAGAAGCTCCACCCATTTATTCGGTCAGATGTAGGTGCTTTCTTAATTCCTTCTTCTCCAGATGCATCCATCTACAACAACATCAGGTTCTGTAGATTTTCACTAAGTCATCCACTGTGTCCTTCACTAATTCAGATCACCTGCATCAAAGGGAAGCAGCATTTACCCACCAGCCACTCTCCACTGAACAGTAAGGGTCAGTCTCCTGCCCTGAAGATTTCACGTTTAGATCTTTCTCCTTGAAATACTTCTATGACTTGCTTTGTCCCTCACTCAGAGCTTCCTTCCATGGTTTCAGATCCTCCATTGTTTGCCTGTCTTGCATCATATTTCCCTGACACTCGTCATAATAAAAGCATTCCCCCAAGTGCTGGTGATAGCTTCAGGGTCTCCAAAGCTACAATCTGGGTGTAATTAGCGCTCCATTTTCACCTGCCTTTAAGACCAAGATTACTCCCTTCTTCTTGTACCAGGTCCACTAAAGAGTTAGTGCCCTCATGTCAGGACCTTGGGCTTTCAGCCTAATACAGCCATCACGGCCATTAATGTTTATTCTCCATGGGGGCAGGTTCTACTGAATTTTTCACTATGCTATTTCTATCCTAGGGGACAACATAGGTAGGTGCTAAATAAATGCACATCTGCTGATGCATGACCACTTGAGCAGCAGATTAACATGCTTGAAATCTCTACAGTGTTTCCCCTGACATTTCTAGTGGCCATTTTCTGGGAAGTCTGTATCACGTACTTCTCAGGATGTAATCATTTTGACCCTGTTACCAATTTTCACATTCTTGATCGTATTTTTTTTTTTTTTTGCCTTTAAAATATGCAGTAAGCCATAAGAGAAAGGTTCCCCCTTCTTTTTATTTTATAATTGTTTTTGCATTCCTCATATTATTTGAAAATTATTTGGTAATTACTTTTTGAGCCATTTCAATGTGCCGATCATTAAATCCTAAGAGCATTAGGAAGTTAATAAAATAAAGCAAATTTGTTTTTAGTGAAATTGCATTTTAGCATGTTCATAGAGTAAGGGGAAATCAGAAAGTAAACAGAACCACATTGTTAGACAGTACAGCAACCTTCCTTTACTTGATGTTTGACATTTTACATTGACTTTATGTAGCATAAGTCAACTATGGTTCAAAACCATATGGTTAAAATTTCTAGAAATAATTGCCAAGTTTGAAATAACTGTAATATATTGCTATACTTACACGACCATTAATGTCTTACGGTGTCTAGTATCTAATTTACATATTAATATTTTTGTAGGCACGTATAGGAAATGCAGAGAAGTATCTGGAGTTGGATACTCTGCAATTTCGGACTTACATTGGGGTCCTCCTTAGGAGGGATTATTACTGTAGTTTCACAGTCAGAAAGTAGTGCATGTCTACAGGTGTGTTACTTAGAGGAACTTCGAAAATACTCAAGCAGGGAACAAAAGCAATCCAGGCAGTGGGTTACTTGTTACCCTGAAGCATACAAGAACAGAAATCATGTTTTCTGCCTTTGAACAGGTTAATTCAAGCCCTCTGAGCCTGCATCCTATCTGTAAAAAGACAGTAATTAGACATGCCTCGTGGGTTTGTTATGAGAAAGAGTGATCTGCAAGAACACAACACAAGCGGAGAACCACCTAGACACACACAATTTAGGGCAGACTACACACAGACAGACTTGGGAAAGCCCACCCAATCTATCACTGGTACCGCCCTCTGAACAGAACTCTACTTCTGATTGGTTCCTTTCCTGTCCGTCTTGCCTTTCCGAAGCGCGTAGCCCAATCGCGTCAGGCTCCGCGTGGCGCCAGGCCCCTGGGTCTTCCGGTACAGCGCTTACGTCACGGCGGGCGGAAGTGGCGCCGCTTGTTTGAAATCGGCAGGGTGGGCTCGCGGCGGACCGGAGACGCTGGGTTTGCCATGTCCACCCCTCCGCTGGCGCCCACGGGCATGGCGTCCGGGCCCTTCGGCGGCCCGCAGGCGCAGCAGGCCGCGCGCGAGGTCAACACGGCCACGCTGTGCCGCATCGGGCAGGAGACCGTGCAGGACATCGTGTACCGCACCATGGAGATCTTCCAGCTGCTCAGGAACATGCAGGTGGGCGCCTGGGGTGACAGAGCTGGTGAAAGCCGGCCTCCGCGGGCGACCTCAGGGTGGCCGTGTCGCCTCTACACCCCAGGACCTCAGCATGTGTCTGCTTTTGCCCTGAGAGACCGCTTGTGTGGAGGTCCCACCTCCTCCTTACCCCAGACCTGGAAGACCTCAGGCTAGCCATCCTGCTTTACACCCTTGGTTGCCAGCACGTGTCTGTCTCACGCCCTGGAAAACCCTCAGGCATGGACACACCCCCTTACACCCAAAGTCCGCAGCATGCATCTGTCCCCTGCTCAGGGATACTTCAGGTGGACACCCCATTATACCCAATGTCCCCAGCATGAGTCTGCCTCCTGACATGAGCCATTCCAGACATGGTCACCCCTATTTTCCCCAGAACTGTACCCCACCATGCGTCTCTCCCACAACCCAGCCCTGTACCGGCTATGCTCATTACCCCCAGAAGTGTTACAAGCATGTATCTGTCCCTCTACCCCAGGGAGTCATCAAGTGCAATCCCTGTTGCCACCAGCCCCAGTCCGTAGGTGCCCATCCCTAAAGATCTCGGGCTTAGTTTGTGGCATTGAAGTCACTTTTTCTAGATTGGACCAAGTTTTATAAACATCCTGTTTTTCAAAGTTCAAATGGATCACATCATACGTGCGTTTTAAAATTACTTTAATTTTTTTTAGAGCGAAGTTCCTTCTGGAGGAGATGCCCAGAAGCTGAAGAATTCAGACAATAGTTTACCCCCATTAAGCTGTGCTAATGTAAATTTTTGACATATGTAGGAATATACTTGTGACCTCGTCATAGTCACAATAGTGAAAACAGACATTTTCCAAGAAGTTTTCCTTACACCCCTGTGACACGTTTGCCTGCATCCCCACGGAGCTACTATTAGTTTGTGTTTTCTAGTTGTATGTGATAAGCATCACACAGCCTGTGATCTCTGTTGGGCTAGGTTCTTTCAGCATATACGTATGTTATTTTTTTTCTCTTACTACTTTGTTGAGTGAGTACGTGGCGGCCTTTTCCTTTGTTCATCTGTGGGACCTCTTATAAATAGTGCTGCCCTTACAAATCATGACCAAAAAAAAATTTTTTAATGGGGTTTTGTACGGGAATGTGTTTCAGTTGATTTCAGAGTGGAATTACTGAATCGTGTGTGTGTGTGTGTGTGTGTGTGTTTGTGTGTGTGTGTGTGTGTTTTAATGTGTGATCTATTTGAATCTCCATCAGAAAGCAGTCTCTGAGGGTTCCTGTTTCACTCTTTATCATCATTTGTTACTGTTGTATCTTTACTTTGCCGGCACTTCCTTTTCTTCAAAACTTCCTCTGAGGAGCAGAGGGTTTATAATTTTGAGGGCATCCCACTTGTGATTTGTTCACAGTTCTTGCTTCTGGTATCAAACTTAAAATTGAGAAAGCAGTGGAAGTCTCCTGCGGATGTTTTGCTCTTTGAATCTTTTTATAACCTGGCTAAATTCTGAAGGGATGATCTATGGCAATCAGTTGGGGTCTAAGTTCATCTTTTGGCTTCAGATTGTTACGGTACAGTTTGTTTGTCATTCTTAGTGCTTGCTTATCCTAACACTACGAGATGCAGTTCCCCTCACGACGGTCAGAGAGGTAAACTGACTGCTCAAAGCTACTCAGCATAGTATCATTGATGCCATTTAACTGTTAATAATTTTTACTTCTGTGGGTGCCCTAAAGAGTATTTTATGGCTTTTGTTTGTTTGCTTTAAGAAAAGATCGTTGAGGTTTTCATCTCTGGTTTTTATAAAAGTGATTCTGTTCTGTGGGAATCTCTTAGTACTCTGTGAGTGACTCTGTGAGATGTTTTACAAAGATAGTAACATGATAAGTGGACTCAAAGGAGAAGTTTGAAATTCTTTGGGAGTTTCAAGTGAATAGATTCATAACAAAATGACTGGAGTATGGATTGTATGATGTCTCTGAATTCAGCCGGCACTGCGTTTCTTATATTTAGCCTGTTCTGAGCCAGCATCTGGATTAGAGTGTGCAGAAGCAGGTATGGTCACAGATCACTAATCACCTGCCAACTACTCTTCTTGGCCAGGTACATAATTGTATGAACAATTTCAAGAGGTATTTTTATTCCTATTTTGCAGTTAAGGAAACTGAGGATCAAAGACAGCATAAATGGACCACCCACCATCACAGATAACTCTAATAACTTGTTACACATTGTTGGTTGTTGTTGAGCCATCTCTATTTGTAGCAGAGATAGAATTCAACTCCATCACCTGCAAGAAAGAGACTTTCTGAAAGCCCTGGCCCATAACCAGGCTCCAGGTAGATGTGTTTTTCTAACTGGCTTATAAGGGCTGCAAGTTACCTGTCTACCTTTCAGTTTGTGTCCAAACTCATCTCCAACTCTGGGGGATGTTACAGTGGTCCTAAAAGGCAACGACAGAGTGGCCTTTGAGTTCCAAAAAGTCAGAAGTGATGATACAAACAGATGATCTTAACTGTGAACAACATGAGCGTTCATTTAACCATGGGCTGCTTATCCAATTTCCATTATGCATGGTTCATATGGATATGTAAGTGGATATTTTAAGGAAGAATGCAGCTTACTCTTAGCTTTTGCTTGTACAGAACTTTCATTACAGCACACTGTTAACATTGTTCTGCTTCATTTTTTATTAATCTTGTATGTATTCACAGGAGCAAACCCTATAAACAGGGATATCATGCCACAGTTTCTGGCATCCTCTGGGCAAGTGGAGATCTTACCCTGCTCCCAGCAGGAGGGAGTACCCTACCCATGCTATTGAAAATACCCAGATTTCAAATCATTAGTCCATGAAAATGCATAGTTACACACTGGTACACTTACTTCTCAGCATTTCTTTGTGAAAAGTGATTCTTTGTGTATTAGCTGTCCTTTAGGTGCTCAAGATTCCGGACACTGTAGACTTTTCTTAGGAAAAAAAAATTAGCAAACATTTTGAAAGAAAAGTGTTCAAAGTGTTAAGAAGTATCTCCCCAGATATCCCTGAATACCAGATTAAGATTCCCTGTGGAAATGGCATTGCTTTGACTCTGTTGGTTATCCTTTTAATCGTTTATTTCATGTTTTGACTACATAATATATTCATAATTTAGAAATAACAACAAACTGCAATGAACATTTCCCTCCCTATTCCCTGTCCGCTAGGACCTAATCCCTCCCTGTAGGCAATGGTTGTTAATGATTCTTGCTGTTGTTCGTAGTTCTCCTTCAAATTCCCTTTGCATATTTAATCAAATCTGGCTATATTTTGTCTCATCCCTCCTTTTTGCACAGATAACAGTATATTGTGCACACTCCTTTGTACTTTGTCTTTTTCATTTGACAGACTTTGGAATTTATTCCTATGAGTATAGAAAGTACACTCTTTCTTTTATTCTCTTTCTTTCTTTTCTTTCTCTCTTTCTCTCTTTCTCTCTCTCTTTCTCTCTTTCTCTCTTTCCCTCCTTCCCTCCTTCCCTCCCTCCCTCCCTCCCTCCTTCCCTCCCTCCCTCCCTCCCTCCCTCCCTCCTTCCCTCCTTCCCTCCTTCCCTCCTTCCCTCCTTCCCTCCTTCCCTCCTTCCCTCCTTCCCTCCTTCCTTCCTTCCTTCCTTCTGTACCTCTGCATTATTCCACTGCAAGGATCCGGAGTCTTAATGCTGCTTTAAAGTTCTCACTTTTATGCTGGAACAAATGATAGTGTCTCACACAGAGGAGCACCTGCAGCTGGTGGGAGGTTTTAGCAGTAGCCAACTTAAGTGAGCGTGAGCGGGCTCACAGGGGCTCACAGAGAAGGAAGCAGCAGCCATGGGTCTTTGCTAGGACCTCTGCATACATGTTGTGGTTGTTAAGCTTGGGATGTATGTAAGTCTCCTAAAAATGGGCGTGGGATGTCTCTGACTTGTTCAGGATTGATATGAAGCAAACCTTCATATCAAAGGTTTATTCCATTTCAGAATAAGTGTTCTTTGTTTACTTGTCCACATACATCTTAGATCTAGAAAAACAAGAAAAACCTGTTAGTGATGTTATTGGTTCTTCAGCCTAGAAAACCTGACGCTGTCATAGTGACCAAAAACATGGAATGTCCTTTTCTTGTTTTGTATTTTAAATTTTTATTTTTTTGTCTTTTCTAAGTTTATTCTAGGTTTTTTTATTGTTGTTGTAATAGGTCCTTGCTTTTCCATTTTCTTTTGAAAGCAAGGATATTAAAACTTTCTTAATTTTATACTTACCTTCTTATGAGATTCTTTCATTAGTGTGGCTTTTTACAATGTCATTTGTAAACAGTGATCACTCTGTTACTTCATTGTTAGGGCTTCAGCCTTTCTTCTGTGGTTGCCCTGGTCAGCTCCTCTGCAACAGAGTGCGTCAGCCGTAACACTGGTCTTAGTAGATGTCTTTTCTGTCCCAGACCTTAGTGAGAATTCCTCCAATATCTGCCCATCAATCATGATGCTGACATTATAATGTAAATATGTTTTTCATATCTGGGGGAATTTTACTATAAGAATAGATGATGAATTTAGTTGAATGCTTTCTTAGTATCTGGGCATGTGATATATTTATGAGGTTTCATCCATATTCATGAGGGAGATGGTTATTGATGAGCTTTCCTCAGCTGAGTAGCTGCACCAAGGCATGCAGGAGAGATGGTAGGTGCTATTACCATAAGTTCTGGAGAGTGTGGAGGCCTCATCACTCATGGTCGCTGCCACTCTTGCGACCAGAGCAATGCTTGACACACGCAAGGTGAGTGGTAAGCTGATGTTGTAGAAAAACCAATATCCAAACTTCCTACGTGGGCAGATTTCAGGTACGTAATTCGTTGCATTTCAACAAGATTGCTTTTCTTCATAATAAGACTCATCAATCTTTTTGTACCTGATGTAGACTTCTTGTGAACACATAAGCATAGACCTAGGGGTGAAATGCTCATTAGAATTATTCAGACTGTGCACCAAACCTCGTGCTAAACATGTTCCAAAGAGGAGATCCAGTTTTTTTAGGTAGAGCATATGGGCAAAAAACGGCAAGCCCAGTGAGAAGTCCTGATGCCTGATGCCGGAGCCTGCTGAACGTAATCATCACACCCCTTCTCATTTAGACAGGAAAGCAGGGTCCTGTAACAGCTCCTCTGTCTGGTCAGTGCCTGTTAACATCTGTATAGAAGCACGAACCCTTCCAGTACCATCTTATTTTAAAATGCTGTCAACAAAAGAGCCTCTGGTATTTTATCACACTTCATTGAGGCATTGTAAAGTATATCAATGCTGAGGATCCCTAAAACTAGAAGTAATTCACAAATTTCAGAAGCTCTGTCTCCTGAACTGAGAAGCTGTAATATTTACAAAAGGGACTGTGGGAATGCGAAAGAGATCATTCAAGCCCATTCAGATTCCATTTGTATGTGACTTTGTAATTATTTCAATGAATACTTCTGACTTCTTTGGGAAAATTATGTCATTAATTAATTAGCTTCAGTAGTTATGCCCCTGGCACTTATACCTAGGACCTCGTGTATGTGTGGCAAATGTTTTACGAGAGTTGTATTACCTGCCTGCCTTTCACTTCTTGTTTTGAAACACGACCTCAAATTTCCCCAAGAAGGCCTTGAGTTCACTTTATACATAAAGTGTAGCAGGCTGGCCCTGAACGTGTGATCCTCCTGAGAGAGCTTACAGACATATGCCAGACAAGGCCTGGCTGATTTTTGAATTAAGAAAGTTTGATGACTTGGAAGAGATATGATTATAGTAGTTATTTGTACTGATTTATTAATATTATTCTAGTATATGTTGATTTGTATCCCTATCTTCTGTTAATTTTTTTTTTCAATGAACTTTGGTGGTTTATGTTTTAGTTTGTACTTTGTACATCTTACTCTCTATTGTCACAGTTAAGATATTTTGAAAATACTTTTGGAAATATGAGAGCATATTGTTCTATTTATGCAACACAAAACTCTAAGCTTTTAGATACATATATGTAATATATATAAGTGTGTGTGTGTATTTATATATAAATAGATATAGTTCCTGGGCAAGTTCAGTACTAAGATTGTATATTTATTGACATTAATGGACTGAGGCATTTCAGCTGTGACCAGTCGGTCGTTTTACAAAACCTTTCTAAGGCTCTTTTATTGCAGTGAAACATTGAGCTAAGTTGCTAAGAAATTGATGTGGATTATTGTTAAAACTTCAATATTTTTCTTGTTTTCTTTTGCCTGCCAAGCTGCCAAATGGTGTCACTTACCACACTGGAACTTACCAAGACCGGTTAGGAAAGCTGCAGGACCACCTTCGGCAACTCTCTATTCTCTTCAGGAAGCTACGACTGGTCTATGACAAGTGCAATGAGAACTGCGGCGGAATGGATCCCATTCCTGTTGAGGTGAGTGTTTCTACGGTAGGAGTGTGCACGTCAGCGCTGAAGTGTGCTCAACACATCTCCTTTAGCAATGTTACTCACTTTTAACATTATGGGTTTTCCTTCGCGGAAGAGATACAGATGTATATTATTTCATTAATGATTTTTGTAGCATTTGTTTTCCAAATTCGTTTTTGCGATATTTTTTGTGTTTGCTTATGATTTTTTTTTGTGGTTTTAATGACAGTGATTTATTTTATTATTCTTAGAAGAAATACTTCTTATTGGCAACTTTTTAACCATTGCTGAGACAAGCTGAATTTGAGTAGAATTTCATCTAAATGGTAACAGCTAAAAATCAGAAGTTGATTAAAGACAAAACAGGGAGTGATGAGCCGAGTCGAGGCCCACAGTTGGAGATCTGTCTTGGAGGAAATACATATTATTAGTGAGAAGAAAGCAGTGACTGGGAGGGGAGGTGAAGAAGGGTTGAAACATGTCTTCTGCAAGAGACCAGAACACGTACAAATGATAAAGGAGGAAAGATAGATGGAGAGGTTGGAGGACTACATAGCAGGCAGAGGAGTTGGTGCGAGGCTGGATGCTATCTTCAGAGAGCTCTGTAGTAGGGGAGGACAGACGAGGGGCTGCTTGTCCATCTGGGTCAGTTATATATGTGTCAAGAATACATAGCCGTTTGCTAGGTGGACCGTACAGTGACTGTTTCTTTATGACAATATATGATGGTAGAAAATTTCCTAATGTCAGCCACATTTACAAGGAGTTTCCTCTAGGAGGCTCCATCATAGGCCATACATAATTAAGTATATTTCTGTTTGAGGTGTCATTGGTCTATAAAATCTTTATTGTATATGTTTTTTTTTTTTTTACTACTAAAAGAGATTAAAACAAATAAGTTATGCAGCCCCTTAAATTGTGAGTGACATTGATGACATTTGCATCATCACACATGTCCTCGGGAAGTCCTTCCTTCTAGAGTAGAGGAAAGCCTGACTTACTTTGAGTAGACTGAGACGTAACAGGAGCTACGTCTTACTTGACATTAGTCTCTCCATTTTCCAGTCAGCATCTAGCAATTGCATATTTGCAGACTGGATTCATAGAGGGTTAGTGAATATGTGACAGCCAGTAGATTTTTGAGGGAGGATGAGTCTCGTTATTATTGTTGTTTTCAAACATAGTAAATTTTATTGGGATGCTAAGGTCTTTTGATGGTTAATCCTTTTAACCTATTTTAATTGTTGAAGTTAAAATATAATTCCATCATCTTCCCCTTTGCTTCCTCCATTCCTTCCCATGTACTCTGCCACCCCCACCCCTACCCCCACCCCCACCTTGCTTCTTCTCAAATACATGACCTCTGGCCTCTTTCTTCAATTGTTTGTATATATGCTTAAAGCTGAAATCTGGTTCACAAAATACACTGAAATGATATGCTTTTAAAGCTGTGGTTTCAGGCTTTTGCCTGGAAAGAATCTATTTTTAAAGCATTAAAAAGATGTGAAACAATGAGTTCTAAGCAGATGCAGTCTCTGTAGTAGTTTAATTCAGATACTTGGCTCCCACTTCATACTTCTCCCTGTCGCTTCTAGCAACTGATTCCATATGTGGATGAAGATGGCTCAAAGAATGACGACCGGGCTGGGCCACCTCGTTTTGCTACTGAGGAAAGACGAGAAATTGCGGAAGTAAATAAGGCAAGTTATTAGTCTGTATACTTTATGTTTCAGAGTTCTTGATAAAAATTAGTTGCCTAGTATAACTGTAAAACTCAGTTTGAATTTTTGAATTGGGTGGTTGTGTTTTTGTGGCAGAGTCACCCCATTTAGAGCAAGGCAAGAAGTGCGACGTTAGCAGGACTGTCGTGTGAAATCGGGAAAGGTCATGGATTTCACTCAGCAAAGCTCTCCCAGAGCCTATGGGGCACTCATTCACAGCCCATTCACTGCCCCGAGCTGAACTCTGCCCTTCTGTGTGACAGCAAATAATGCAAAACTTCCAGCAGAAACAGGACTGCCTTAGCCTGTGACTAAATTACAGGTGTTACAACAGCATTATCCTACCTCCACCCCAGAAGCATCTCACTGAGAAACATTTATTACACAGAACATTCGAGAGAGCTGGGGGTTCATTCTGTGATGGAGATGTGTCCTTGCCCACCAAAGGCTATCTAATAAACTAGCACCCTGCGTTCTGCTTGATAGAATGTACCAGCGTGTTAACAATCCACCATTGCAAAAAAGAGCCTTCTGAGCCATACACAGGAAACTCAGTTCATGTACATAATATAGGCTGTCACTTACCTTGGAAAGGGTTTCTTCCCAGGCGGCTAAAGGCATTTGAAATACTCCAGTACACTACTCTGACTTAGTGCTTCAAACAAGAACACAGTTTCTTTCTGCCTTTTTATTTTTCATAAGTAGCCATAGTTTTTATATAAGTAGAGTATAAAAATATTCCTGTTTAAAATATATAATGAAATCTAGCAGTGTGTTTAATACTATTGTAGAAGTTATAATCATTTCAAAAAAACAAGTCCTCAAAAATGGGAGTTCTTTACAAGCTTGTTAAGAAAAACTTGCCTGATAAACAAGTGGCAAGTATAAAAAGTTCTGTAAAAGAAGGGATGAGTACCAGACTGAAACCGTGCAGGTACAACACTGCAAGCCATTGTAACTCTGCTCCAAGTTCTGTTCACAGGTGCAACAAGACCTGAGTGTATAGGGACTGTAACAGTGACTGGGCTTGTCAAAAATACCTAAAGTAATTTTTAAATGATTAAAGAGAACTTATAAAGCTCTTGGAGGAGCAATAAATATTATAAAATACCAATCTTAATTACTTTATAATTTTGTGCCAAATAATCCAAATCCTAGTAAGATTTAACTTAAAAGCGTGAACAAAAAAATAAAATAAAATAAAATAAAATGGAGGCTTTTAGTACCATACTAGGTGAAAACCAAGTAAAACCAAAATGAGACTTTCTTCTGAAAACATACAAAAATATACTTCAGCATCTGATAAATAAGATTAATAATGCAGGAATTTTTACTTCAAAAATTAAAAGTAATGTGAAACATTTTATAAAGGTATAAATAAGCATGTAATGCTGGCTCAGGAATAAACAGATTAGTAAAATAATACCCAGAAAAACAGCTTTTCTGATGAATATGAGAATCTAAGCTGACAGGAAAGAGATTATGTGGAAAATTAATCTTTAGGAATAGAAAATTAGGAGAATTAAATAACTTTCACACTACTGTATATGAAAATAAATTTCAGCATTAAGAATTATGTTAAAAAATTGGAAAAATAATAAGAAAAAAATGTCTCAAAAATCTTGGAGAAAGAAAAACAGGAGATAGGTTTAAATATTGTAACTTAAAAATGCATTTTTGAGAATTTCATGTAGTGTATTGTTACCATTTTCTTTTCCTTTGCCCCCAAATCTTCCCAGAGCTGCTCTCCAACCCTCTCTACTTCAGGTTCTTTCTCTTTCTTAAAAACAAAAGGAAAAAGCCACCGATTTCTCTTGCCAACTCGTCATGAGCACGGGACTTGCCCTGTAGGTGATGATACACGCAAGTGTCCACCCATTGGAGAAAATTAATTTCCCTCTCCTAGAAGCTGCTGTTTGCAAAAGATTCTTGGCCAGAGCTGAGACTTTGTGCCCACTTCCCATCCTTTGTGAGAGCATTTATACGTCTTGTCGGTGCTTTCCTAATCTCTGTGAGATGGTATGTGCATCCGCCCTGTTGTGTCTGGGAAAGCTGCTTCCTTACAGTGCAGTAACACTGCTCTTACAATGTGTCTGCCACTGTCTCACTTAGATCTCACTCTGAGACTGAGAAGAGTGTGATAAAGACATTCATTTTAGGACAGAGTCATCCAAAGTCTCACTCTCCACATTGTCCAGCTGTGAGGCTCTGTATTCATTACCATCCACTCTAAGAGGAAGCTTCCAGGATGAGGGTTGAAGATGTACTATCTGTGGCTATAGCAATATATTATTAAGAGTTTTATCGCTGTGTTCATTAAGCAGAATAATAATAGTAGGTTTTCTCCTGGCCCATGACCTGTTAGTCTCAGATTCCTGGCTTCGTTAACAATCTTGGTATGGGCTCTGTCTCACAGAGCGGCCTCCATCCAGTCAGAAGCTGGTGGTTACACCCTAGCATTCTCATAGGAAGGTCACTAGTATTAGCTCACAGAACCTCACAACCTCTTATTAAAGATGAACGAGCAATGAGTAAACAGACTGCTTCCAACAAAAGTAGAAGTAATTAGTCACCATCATGACAAAAAACTCATAGCACGAAATTGGTTGGAATGAGGAAGGAAGGGCCTGAGAAATGAACTTTAGATCTTGAAACTATGTTCATGCATCAAGAATTGTCAGGCTAGAGATGTATGTAGGTGAGAGATAGGGCACATGCCTACCAAGCACAGAAAGAAGGAAAGCAGGGAGGAATGGAGGGAGGCAGGGAGGGACAAGCAAGCTCCAAACTTTGTTCTGATCATGTTTCTCTATGTGGGTTTATAACTGTTTTATTGCTGTGAGAAAGAAGAAAAAATAACCATGCATCCTTTTACCTCAGTATTTTCTAGTGACAAATATTTTTTACAGTTCAGCAAATAGGTAGATACACAGATTCCCAAAAGTTTGTCTATTTTGCAGTAAAAGCCTGTCTCCATGTCTGCCTTCTGGTGACTTACCTCAGATTCTGTGTACTATAGTTACATTATTGAATTGCAGGTTCTTACAAAGAGGGAACAATTTAGATACCTTAAATTCTCTATTTAAGCTCAAGCTGTATTTTATGGAAGTTAATTTTTAAAAAGGAATGTGGGGTTGGGAAGGAAGTGTGTACCTTCTCTTGACAGGCTGGAGACAGCACCCACCTAGTGACCTCCAGCTTCTCTGTATTTTTTAGAAGTTCTTTGTCCTGCATTTTTTTTTCCTTTTGTGTTCATGTGTATATGTGCATATATAGACAGAGATTGTGGGTATCTTACCCTATCACTGGCCACTTTAATTTATGGTTGGTTGGTTGGTTGGTTGGTTGGTTGGTTGGTTGGTTGGTTTTTCAAGACAGCATTTCTTCAATGTAGTCCTGACTGTCCTGGAACTCTCTCTGTAGACTATTCTGGACTTGAACTCAGAGGTCTGCCTGCCTCTGCTTCCCAAATACTGGGACTAAAGGCGTGTGCTACCATGCATGACTTCCACCTTAACCCACAGCTTGGCATTTTGGCTGGAACAGTTGTTCACCAAGCCCACGGGGCCTGCACCTCCATACTAGGTTTAGAGATGTACATGGACACTCCTGACTTATGTGGGTGCTTGGGACCCAAGTGCAGCTCTTCATACTCACATAGCAGGCGCTTTACCCGCTATGCGATGTCCCCAGCCCCTGACCTATTTTTTCAGCACTAGAGAATGAGCTGACCAGAGGCAAAACCAAAAGGGGACTAAGGCTTGATTCGCTTTATATTTCAAACCAGAAAGATGAGAATAAAATTCATTGCTAAAAAGCAAGTAGATTGGAAAGATGTCCAGGTCAGAGGACAGTTTGGAGGAATGGGTTCTCTCCACCGTGTGGGCCAGGAATCAAATTCAGGTCCTTGGACCACGTCTTCAACACACAAGGTTCTGGCAGGTACTTACCTGAACTGTAGCAGCTTGTAACACTAGAATATGCAAACTATTTATTACCTGTTAGAACATGAAAATGAGTACTCTAAAATAACAGCCATGTCTGGATTTAATGCAGAAAGGCAGCATAAAGAATGGCAGCAGCAAAACAGAAAGACAGGCTTGGAAATGAGTGCCAAGGAGTTTTAGTTCTGTTTCTGGGGTTTTTTAAAAGTTTTCTCTTGAGTATATTTTTAACTTCTTATAATATTCAAGTATCTGTACACTTACTGTATGCCAAGTGCTGCAGACTGTGAAAGGCCTGCCATGCAGTAATCCAGTGTTTGGTGTGCCCTCCTGTGCATGGCAGATACGTAGATGGGAAAGTAAGACACTAAAGGAAGTAGCAGGGCTTTCCGTGCCCCTGGCATGGTTAGGGGAATATTTAAAGAAAGAATATTGTGCCATATTTTAATACATTGGCATTTAACTTAAATAATACTTCATAGCTCTGTATAATCAGTAACAACATCTTAAAAATATATCCAGAACATCATTATACCGCATGGTCTTTATTCTATATAAACAGAAAAGTAGTCTTAAACATGTGGTTTACTCTGGCTGCTTATCTTCACATGTTGTGTTACTGCTGTGTTACATAGCAGAGGCTGCAGAGCAGCAGGCTGACTTTGGTGAGTCTGGTTGCTATGGCATCTGCTACCAGTCCCATCATCCTGCTAGGAAACCTTGAGCCATGCACTTGGGTCCTCAGCATTTGATGGAAATCATCAGTAAGGGAGATGGCCTAGTTTATACGGCCTTCTAATAGTTAGGTTTCATTTTATTACTTATTTATTACAGTTTTATTTTAATATTTCACTGTTTGCATCTTGTTTTTAAGATCCTTAAGTCCCGTTTCCAAAGCAAAGGAGGAATTCTTATTTGAGACTATCTCTTTTGGGAACATCAGAATTTTCATTTTGCTTAAAAGTGCTCTGTTGATGGGAAATGAAATTGAAAGCGGTACTGGGTAGTATCAAAAGATTGACATGTAATCGAGTCCAAGCACTTGGAAATTAAAGCAGTTTTTATCAAGTGTCACAGCCTTTATATGAATATTAAATTACATGGTATGACTTAGCATAAACATACTTTGTAAGAATTTACACTGCTTACATGCTCACCTGTTAATGGAAAAAATTATGCACAGCTGATGGATTTTGAAAATAGCAGCTGTCAGCCTCTGTTAAAATCAATCAGTGGCAAGGCTGTATATATTAAATCTTATATCATGTCATGAAAATGTATTTACAATTTAACCACTAATAAGCTAACTGTCAGTTTCACTGGTGACAGTCTCACGGCATGTTTTGACTCCGGATATTTTACTTGTGTGCTACTTACTTAATTACAGCTTGGTCATTTTTTTAGTAAAACTATCCAAATACTTTGTATTTCAATTAATAAAAAAAAGAAAGTATTGCCCAGATTCTAGTGTTAGCTGGGAAATCCCTTTCATTCTTTGGTACACCTTGTTTTTAGGAGTTACTGTGACCAGCGTATCAAAGCGCATTTACAAATGAGTATTATTGAAATCGTCTTAGTGGGAGGGTTCTCGTTTACCCAGTGATGGTGCCATCGAGGGAGCTCTCTACAAATCTCTGGATACTGGTTGTTATAAATTCTGTTTTTAACTACCCAGGAACATGACTGTTTCCTATAGTTGCTCCTTAGTCTTTATTGCAATGTGAAGTCTGGTCTTGATTGTCAGACTTAGACGGTTCTTGGATGTTTCTGAAACTCAGGTCCATGCTCCTGCCCACTTTGAGCCTCACACGTGCAGGCAGCCCTGCATTTCATTGGCATTGTATGTTTTGCCCTTCAAGACTGAACGGTCTTCATTATCCATCAGCCCAGCCAAGTTCTTTCACTCTGCTCACCACCTGCTTTTGGAGATCCCAGGCAGATACTTTTGTTTGCTGACCTTTTCTGTCAGAGGCTGGCTCTGCCTTTTGAATGGCCTTATTCTCTACCAGCCTTACTAGATATAGTCTGCCTGTGTCTTCCTCATACTTGATACTGAGGTCCTGAACTTCTCAAAGGGATCACATTCAAGATAATGTTATGACTTATTAGTTCAAATTATTATTATTATTATTATTATCATCATCATCATCATCAATTATCATCACATTATTATTTTGAGGAAGGGTCCCATAACGTAACGCTGGTTGTGTTGAACTCAGTGTGTAACTGAAGCTGGTCTCAGACTTGCAGCACTCCCCCTGCTTCAGCATCTCAGATGTCTGGAATGCAGATGTGAGCTACTATGGTCCATTTTCAAAATTAAAATATCAATTCATATTCCTGTTCATCCTGTATTCGTTCTCAATTGCTCTTCCCTTTGATAGCTCCTGAAAAGTTGGAATTAAGAAGGAAACCATGGTAGCCAAAGTGTTTCACAGCTACAAGTGATGATTCAGTGCTGTTCCACACTCTTGAAGGACTATAAAGAGCAGCCACCTTGGAAGCATTGTGTAGCCATGTGTTAGGTTACTAACTCCAACTCAGTACTTTTCAGTCCCAAGTCTGTGAGGCTGACTATCACTTTATATGTGGCTGGCAGAACCTTAAGTCTCTACTCCATTCATATGTGAGGAAACCGAGGGAACAGTTTAGTGTGGGATCACATTACAGGTTACAAAGCTAAAGACGTCAAGAGATTGCAAGCCTACCAGCCTAACACATGCTCGGTGTCCATCCAGGTGGTGTGTCCCTGTCTTGGTCTTCGTGGTAGGAATACATTTTCCTCTGTCCCAGAATGTGGTTGATTTTATCAGATAGTATACATGTCACTCTCCTAACTGACTGCTGCATAGTCTCAGTGAGAATGTGGTTGATTTTATTAGATAGTATACACGTCACTCTCCTAACTGACTACTTCATAGTCTCAGTGAGATGGGTCATCAGAAAACCTGGTCCAAGAGACTCGATATATCAATCCTCCCTCCCAGAGATCCTTTGAAGTCCTCAGAGTCAAGACAGGAGGCTGTATAGCCGGATGTTTCACTGAGTCTTGTACTAACGTATTTCGAACACAAATTTAATCAGTATTACTACTATCATTAAAGTGTCTGTAATTGCTTCTGTTTTCTAGTGAAAGTGTTTCATGTTCCCTTTAGTGATCTTCTTCCTGTTTGTGACTTGAGAATCTAGATCCAAGTAATAAAAGCAGTTCCCTTAATCTCCTCTTACTTTTTAATGAAGTAACAAGTCTTTAGTCCTCTTCCTAGTATACATGTAATAGTTTACCTGAAATTAAATAGAGGCAATTAAATAGAGTACTTTAAAAATAATCTAATTAAGATATTGTATCTTTTAATTTAACGTTTCCCAAGTGTTACTGAATAATTATTATAATAATTGGTGAGGACGCTAACCAGCATCTCTCTTTGCATCACGTGTTACCTAAGCTGATATTTATCACATAGAACTTGAAGAAAGGATTTCTAGGATACCTGTGAACTGTACACTAGTAGTGCCCAGTAACAGAGAGGCAGGAGCATGTGGGAAGTGTGCATACATCTTAGCATAGGGAGCCTTCCTTGTCACTAGGCCATTTTCCTCTGCTCTCTAGAGATAGGAAATCTTAAGATGGGAAATCTTGCTACATTTCTGGAAGACTTAAGTTTGCATTAGCCATTGTGTTTTTATCATACATTATGTTTCTTATGTTATTAGCTTACATTCTGTGCCTATCATGAACATGTGTCAAATATTTACTTTGGTGTCAGGCAACTGTAATATTTTAGGCAAACAAAACCATTCAGTTCTGCCATGAACTCTTGTGAGTAGACTCAGTGATGACCTGCATCCTTTGGGTGGGAGGTGAAACAATTTGGCCAGTGTCCTCCATTTATAATTGATAAAGAGCCGAGCTTCTGACACCCATAGTGTCTAGATAGACAGTATAGAGTTAGCCACTATGTTCCACGCCCTTGCAGCATCTAAATACTAGGTTTATTAAAACTGATGTGTCACCGTCAGGCTGCATGTCTGCCTCGCTACTGGGGTGCAAGCAAGTCACATGGGAGGCAGAGCACAGTCTGATAGGAGAAGCTGCGAGATCTGGGATGGATGCTGTGGTTCTCAGTCTCCTGTGTACCCAGACCACGTTCCCACTGGGGACCTCAGGAGTTGAGAATGGAGGCCACAGGTCTGCCTTTCCCCTACATGCCAGCCAGGAAGGGGATGGCAGAACCCAGGATGGGGCAGAATCTGGTCTGGTTCTGAGTGTCGAGAGTACTGAGGGTCTGAGAGAAGGCCTTCTCTGGGAGATGCAGGCACAGCTCTTTAGAAGGATGGCCTTCTCCTACAGCAATCCTTGATGAAAGAGATACAGACTGTTTGATGGCGGATGTGAGTGCATACGTCTTATTCAGGGTGACCCAGGGATTAAATACATCTTTCAGAAAGGAATGCCGAGGAAGGGAAGCTCGTTGG
Organism: Arvicanthis niloticus; assembly: GCF_011762505.2. Taxonomy (NCBI): domain Eukaryota; kingdom Metazoa; phylum Chordata; class Mammalia; order Rodentia; family Muridae; genus Arvicanthis; species Arvicanthis niloticus. Next base: position 30,016,526 of record NC_047670.1, read on the forward strand.
CTAAACACTCAGGGCCTATCGACATACATCAGCCTGGAGAACTCCAGGTTTTTATTCTATGTGACTGGTCCTCTCTCAGTGGGTGTCCTGGTTACATGTTCCAAGACAGCTAGAGCTTGGCAGAGTGCTGGTTCCATGCTTACCTTTCTGTTCTCAATTCTGAGATTCCTCGGGGTTTTGAACCTGCTTCAACCTTACCAGTTCTTTTGCCTGGTGGCACGGTCCACTTACCCCACATGTCACATATTTTATAAAGGAGTGGGAGCAGGTGGCAGAGGCCTCTGTGGATTTGAGTTAGAAAGCAGAGTATCTGTCAGAGACTGGGATCAGAACAGGGTAGAAACTGACACTTTGAATGAGAATGGTTCCCATAGACTCATGAATGTCAGTACTTGGACCCTAGTTGGTAAAACTGTGTGGGCAGTTGGCCTTGTTGGAAGAGTCGTGACACTAAGGATGGGCCTTGAGGTTTCAAAAGACTCATGGCACTTCCAGTGTCTCTCTGTCTCTCTTCCCTCCCCCCTTCCTTTCATCCCTGAATCTACCCTCCCTCCCTCCCCTGTCCCTCTTCCCCCTCCCCCTATCTCTCTGCCTGGTAGTGGCTGTTCAAGAAGTGAGCAGTCAGCTATAGTTACAGCAGCATGTCTGCCTCCCTGCTGCCATGCTCCCCACCATGACAGCATGGATTCTAACTTCCTGGAGCTGTTAGCCTCATGTAAACTCCTATAAGTTGCCTTAGTCATGGTGTCTTATCACAGCAATTCAGAAGTAACTAAGACGGAGACCTTTTGTTTTACAGAACATTTGGGGTAGCTTCTGTCTGGATCATTAGGGTCCTAACTTGCTACACTTTTGTCTTCTAACGTCATGGTCTATATATTTCACATCACATTGTTGGTAAATCCTTTTGTTTTCACAGAAACTCAAACAGAAGAATCAACAGCTGAAGCAGATTATGGATCAATTACGGAATCTCATCTGGGACATAAATGCCATGTTGGCAATGAGGAACTAAACTGATATTTAAATCTCCTGCTCTACTCATGTGATATGATTGGTTTTTCCACCCTCTTGAATATTTCTTCCTTTGAAAAAGATTATTTATGTCTTTATTTTAACAGCTAGCTCTAAAGTTTCTGTTTTCACTTTAAAGTATTTACTAGCTTTTTTTTTAATACTGTGGATTTTATGAGAGATTATTGTAATACCTTTGATAGGGTTCGAGTTTTGGTTAATCTTCATAAATTGAAGAAATTTAAAAAATACAAATAAAAATTTAAATATAACCAGCTTGCTTGTTTCAGTTACCCTTTTCAAAGGCAAGTAAAGTATAAATATTTTAATACATTAAAAATACCAAACAAAATTTTTCTCTGAAAGAAAATTATTTAAAATAAAAAATATATTGGCTCATTTTTTTAAATTCAATTTTATTTTCAAGCCAGTTAAAATAAGAAAACAGTTTGTTATTTTAAAATTATTTTTATCATGTTCTTAAAATGTTTTTCTGAATTGAAATGAGAAGGACAACTTGAAGGTACAAATTGGTTGCAGATACATGCTTAGCTGCACCCTGCCTTGGGCCCAAGAGCAGGCGCCTTGACTATCAAAGGCATCCGGATCCTGAGTATGTTTAGAAACAGTGCATTTTTAAGAATTCTAATCTAGACTATTCTTTAGGACAGTGGTTCTCAACCTTCCTAATGTGTGACCTCTTAATGCAGTTCCTCAGATTGTGGCGACCCCCAACTCTAAAATTATTTTTGTTGCTACTTCATAACTATAATTTTGCTACTGTTGCAAATTGTAATGCCGTTATCTAATATGCAAATAGCCTTAAGGGACCCCTGTGAAAGGGTCATTCAACCCCCAAAGGGGGCTCAACACACAGGTTAACAATTGCTTTTTAGGACAGTACTTTTTCAGTCTACAGATCTGTCTGTGGTACGCTTTCCAGCCTGAGTCACAAATGCCTACCTGGCCTGACTTGACTGAAAATCCTGCTGTTTGGCTCTTGCTTGTGAATTAAGTTTCTCCAAAAGGTTACATAAGAAACTGACCAGCTTCCTCTGGGAAAGGGAACAGGGTTGGTCCAGGTCAGAGTTCAGAGTGTGCTGACCTTTCATCATCTATGCCTCTGCACCTTCTGAATGTTCTAGCCTGTGCAGATATGACCTGCTCAAAACCGTGCGTTTCATGCTGAGCTATGCAGATTGCCAGCGGTAGCAGGTGGCAGAGTCCAAGAAGACGTAAGTTTACCTTTGCTGATACAGTTCTGAGCAAGCCTGCTGGTGGTGAGAACCATAGGGAAAGCTCTGCATAGCTGCAACAGCTCAAACGTAACTGTGTGGACCTGTGACAGAGAAGAATGTAGTACAGAGGCCTAGCATAGCTGTACTCCACAGGATCTGTGGATAGTACAGTTTGTTAAGATACGCAGGATTTCTGTAGGTGTTCATACATAGCATAGACTGTGTGGCATTTCCCATTGTGACTTTAGTGCACTATTACACAACTGTTGATAATGAGGCATGCATGCATAGAGAATAGTATTAACCAGAGCTCCACCTGACTTGGACTAAACACATACCTCTCTTCAAGCAAAACACTTGGCTGTCTGAAGTCACACTTGTCCATATTCCCTCTAAACAATTCACATAGCAACCTGTTAACAACATAGGAGCCCTACTTACATTAAGCTGCACACTACTCTCTGAATAATGGAGGACATTTCTCATCCCTTTAATGGCCATCTTACTTAGACTCTTCAGTTATACCAAGAAGGTAGAAGCAGACAGATCTGGCTTAGAATAAAAAGGCCTAAACAGCCGAATACTCGGGGCCCTTGAGTGTCTTCACTCACGGTGTATTCTGGTGAATTCAGTTACTAACCTTTGAATAAACTTTCCGTGATCCTTTCCAGTCTGCGTCAGATTTTTATTTCATTCTTGAATAAGATGCCAAGAACCACGAAATACATGTCCCATATTGACCACTGGTAATAATGGCAATTGCTAGTGTAGAGTTTTATTCCTGACAACCATTATGGTAGTAAAAAAGTTGTAACCTAAGGTTTGGGTATTATGAATGTCTCACTCAGCCCCTTTGATCATCCACAGTGCCACAAAACCCTTCTCAGAAAGGCTTTGGGCCTCGAATGTAGAGAGAATATCTCTAATAGAGCAAAAATGAGTGTGGTTACACTGCTGTAGAGCTATAGCCCCAAGTTTTGGGCAGCTGCGCATTCTCCCTCTCAAAACTGGGGCTACTCACTCTCAAGTGCCTGTGTGTGACTGGTGGCTATTATAAATGCAGATCTCACCAGCTGTCCAGTTACCCCTTTTCTGGAGAGAACACACCAATAGGTTAAAGTGCAAAGAAAAGTGTCTTTACTGTAATATGTGTCCCTGGGCAGGATAGCTGTTCTCTCACCTGTGAACTGAGGAGTGAGATTGGTTGATGTTATATGCTCATTAGACTTTTGCTTGAGAAGTTTAGAGACTCAGTTTAAAACCGGTTAAGCCTACAAAACAGATTGACTAGTTTCTACAGTGGCAAAGGGTGTGAGAGAAGAGCCCATGGAACAAAAATAACAACATGAACACAAAAGCTGCAATAGCTAACACAGCAGTGGTACAGCCCAGAGCAGATGCCTCCAAGATTTCTGAGATTCCTACTTAGGTCTGCTCCATTCTCTTTCAGTAAGGACAGGGATCCTCCAAAAGGGAAAGATGCTCCTCTCTGATCTGGATATGGTCTTCTCTGTAATCCAACGATAAAAGTTGAGGCGCTTATTCACTCCTAAGTTGAACATCCTCACGGTAGACTCCAAACGCTTGGGTAATAAAATCAACACGTGAATCGCATATGTATATGGGAACTCCAATTGAACTAACCCATATTATAAATCCATCTGTAGCTGGGACTTGGGTTTAGATATCATAGAAAAACACACTCTTTAGGGAACAAGGATTGCAGAAGAACAGAAGACCCAACAGATATTTTGCAGAAAAAGAAACTGCTAACACCAAGTGGAGATATTCTGCATTCATTCTAATACCCTCTCAGACACAATGGAAGTTATTTAACCTTCCAAACCCCCCAAAACATTAACAGAATGCCAAATGCATTCTTCACCACCATGGGGAAGCGTCTCAGCTTTTTTTTTTTTTTTTTTTTTTTTTTTTTTTTTTTTTTTGTAGACTTGTGGACTGACATTTTGTGCTGCAGCTGTTTTCTTTGCAGCTGTTTCGGTTTATTGCCATTCAAACTTGTCAGGTGGGTTAAAGCACAGGCAGATAGGATAGAGTTAAGAAAAACTGAAAGTTGCAGCCTACTAGTAAGGACATTATCTGTAAATCACTTGGCAACCCCCGGCCTTGATCATTCAGACATTACATCCCATGGCACTGTTACAAGCCGAAATGTGTTAATTTGACATTTTGATGTAGTTCCAGCTTGAGTGATTCATTTTCTTTCCCTAAATTCCCACTGCGGCATATGCTAGACAGAGGGGATTTTTAGCCTTAAACTAAAATGTGTGCTTATCCTAAAGGCTGAAAGTGTTAAGTTACCCTAAGCATCCTGAAATTGTTTTAACATATTGGATGCTTTAAATTTTTCTCTAATCCTCTGAAACAGAAAGTGTCAAGGGTTATTTTTTTTTTCAGACAAATTGAAAATGTTCTTGATGAAAATTGTTTTAAAGACAAAAGTGCCAAATTTTTTTGTCACTTTTAAAAACTAAAGCATTAGCTTTGTTCGGTTTATTGAGTATTTTGTTAATTATATTTTTATTCAGATTGGCATTGCCTAGATTCACTGCTTTCTTTTCCCACAAAGTCTCACTTTCTCCAAGATGTATTATGTATTCAAATCATTACTAGGAAACTATCAAAAAATAGAATAAACCTGTGTTTGCTTGGGTTTTTTTTTTTGGGGGGGGGGGGTTTGTTGTTGTTGTTTTTGTTTTGGTTTTTATAGTCTAAAGTGTACTAATATTTTATGATTGGAACACAAAATTATAGAGTAGTTTGCCCTTAAACCTACTTGAACCTGTTTTTCTTGTTCTCCTTAGATGTGTTTCTGAAGCAGTATACAAGCACACATGAGTCACTGGGCTATACCTTTTCATATGTGTATTCTGGATTTATTACAAATGCACTGAATCAGAAACTAAAATGAACTTCTAAAAAAAAAAAATCTGCATCTTTAACAAGTTTTCCAGGTGATCTGCTACTGGGACTGAAAAACATTCTAAGCAGTGTGCTGAAAAATGTTGCAAGTCTTTTCGTAGGATAAGCTTCAAAAATAGGAGTGGTGGCATAAAATAAATGAAACCATATTCAGAGTTATGGCTTTGAGTATTTAATATTCGAACAGCGCTACTCCACCTCAACTACACATGAGAACCCACTGGGGAAATGTTAAAATTCTCTATACCAAAGCCACATCTCAGACCAATTAAATCAGAATTCTGGGTGGGATCCAAACTTCAGTGGGCTTTACAGTGCCTCTGGTGATCTCCATGTGATGCTATAGAAAGAGTCATTGCTGAGTTTAGGTTTATAGACATGGAAAGAATCTTGAGGAGGCACTGGGTGGTGTTTGGAGCAAAGATCTATGAGAGAACAGAAATCTGAAACTCACTTCTGCATACAAATGTTTTGGAGTTGGAGGTTTTACTTTTGGCTTTTATTAGTTTTATGTGTACCTGTGTCCCATGGATGTCTGTGCCCGGTGTCCTGCAGAGGCCAGAAGAGGGCATAGGATCTCCTGGGAATGGAGTTAGCTACCTTGGGGTTCTGGGGATCATGCTCTTAGCTGCTGAGCCACCTCTCCAGCTGCACAACTAGTTAACGATACTCTTGCCATCCACACTTCCACCATTGATAGAAACAGATGACTTCATACTACAAGCAACGGTTTTTTTTTTGTTTTGTTTTGTTTTTTTGGCAAAAGCAAAGAGTTGACTGTTGCAGGCTCCTCCCCTACTATGAAGTCTTGACACTTTGAAGACATTATACAGGTCAAGTGGAGTCTAAAGAAAGACATTTCTCTTTGTTCCCAGTTCCAAGCTGAACATGGCCACAGCTTGTTCTACACTGACATGGTAATTAACCTGGGTTCCTAATTTTCTTTCTAACCACCATTCATTACAGACTCTAGGTAGCGGGCAAGGAATGTGTGTACCCAGATGAGAATTACAAAGTTCTAGAAGTCAGGTTAGAGAGAGACACTCATCTATATGGATTCCAGAATGGCCCTTGGGTTTCGCTTTGATAAATTTGATATTTGACCTCTCTCAAAACAAAACAAAATCTTAATGGACTGACTTTATTCTACTGAAATTTAAATTTTCTATGGTGCTTATAGCAAAGGTTAAATTCAGGGTCTTCCGCTCATATTTTACAAAACATCTCCATAGTTAAAAAGTTATGGCTGTATATGCCCAAAACTGTAATGATATAACCAGACAAAGATGCAAAAAGACAGTGCTATAGTGATGTTCAATTCTGGAAGATGAAGCTATACAGCTTTAATTGTTGTAAGGTGGGGAAATAGTTTTCAAAATAGCTTTAAGAATGCGGGGGGGGGGGGAGTCATTTGTGAAAGCACAGTAGCTAAAATCTGCAGATGGCATAGCTAACAAATAAATCAATTAAAGAATGCAGAGTGTGAACAGAAACATAAATGTGAATTAAAACCATACAAACTTCAAGTTATGTATGAAGTAAGTATTTTAACCACTGGCACTAAAATCTTAAATTGAATTCTCCGATGAAACAGAAAGCTGATATAATTGCCTACATAAAGGGTGGTTTGAGAATTACAGCTGGTAGGATTAAAAAAAAAAAAAAAAACCATTAAATGTCTCTGTGTTTTGAATAGACAGTAAAAGCATGACAGATGAATAGAGAGCCTGCCAAGACACCAACAATAGTCCAGGTGAGGAAGAACTTAAGTATAATGTAGTTTCTGTGGCGGATCGTGAATTAAGTAGTCCAAGCTTGTTCTCACGGTGCTCATGGTGAAGGCTTCCTACATGAGATTTGGCCTCACCCACCATACAAGGTTGTTCTGTGGTCTAGTGAGGCCAAAGAATTCAAGCTGTTTCCTGCAGAAACTGGCTTCTGTTTTATTTTCCTCCCTGGACCTTTTCAAATATTGGGCTATTTCGTTTAAATTTATTATTATTATTATTATTATTATTATTATTATTATTTATTAATAATATTTTGTGTTCTGGTGTGTGTGTGGGTGTGTGTGTGTATGTGTGTATGTGTGTACATGCAGTTGTGTATAGAGATCAGAGGACAACTTTGGGGAGTTGGCTCTCTCCTACTTTGGGATCTAGAAATCTACGTCAGGTTGTCAAGTTGTCGCAGCAAAGACCTTTACCTGCGAAATCATTGTATTTCTTTACTCATTTATAACACTTGCTATATTTAGGACAGTAGGGGATGTTCTTTTGCAGGTCACAGAAGCAATGCTCCCTTACCTCAGAGGTCTCACCCTCTCCGGTAGCAGAGCTCTCAAGAGTCAGCCAGGGTGTCATCCTTGGGACCTGAATCCCCATTTTTATTAGTACCTGGTCTCTGGAGGAAGTTTTCAGCCTGTTACTCTTCAAGGGACAAATAGAATCTTGTCACTCCCCCTGTTCCCCAAATTTCAGAAGAAATCTTACATTTACAAGAGCTAAACATGCAAAATGTTGCCAGTGACTCACTCATCAACTCCATCTCTTGAAAGGACACAAGTAGACACCGTGTAGTGTAGCTATTTTCCCTCCTGAGAGACGCAGCAGAGTTGGTGAGGAGTTGCCTCTAGCTAGGCTCATGAGACAAGAAGGGAGGAGGCACAGAAGGCCAGGAAACTGAGAATGCTCTCCAGGCCCCTGCTCAAGGCTGTAGAGACAGTAAGATGCTAGGGGACAGAAGACTCGGAGGATGCAGCTACCTGCAGGTTGTCAGGAGACTCTCGGGATGGAAGTATCCTGCATCCTCATCCAGGTTGAGATGGGGGTTTTGGTGATGCAGTTGCTGGAGTCATCCAGCCTTCTGTAAATATCTCCAGTAAATACCTCCATTCACCAAGCGGGACTTAGATAGAACTGTATTTGGTCTGTTGTTTTCCTATCAGTAGTGAAGGAATATACCCAACAGGAAATGCCAAGCAAGATAAGAGTTTGGTACAATGTCTCTACAGAGTGAAACCTATGCATCTGAAATATCATTATCACTACCTGGATAAAAAAAAAAAAAAATGACTGGTCTTTTAAAAATGTACGTCCATCTTCATTTATTTTCCTCTTATCTCAAACACCTGATTCCCTTCCTCAAATAGCACCAGCTTCTTCACACTCAGAGCCATCTGCAGCCTTGGTTCTTACCTTTTCCGCAGTCCTGGCCCCTCCCTTTTCTTTTTAAAACAGTGGTTTTCAACCTTCCTAATGTTTCCACCCTTTAATACGGTTCCTCGCGCTATGGTGACTCCCAACCACAAAATTATTTTCGTTGCTACTTTGTGGCTGTAATTTTGCTACTGTTATGAATGGTTATGTAAATCTCTATGTTTTCTGATGTTTGTAGGCGACCCCGGTGAAAATCCTTCAACAGCCAGAGGGGTCGTGACCCACAGGTTGAGAAACCCTGAAGGTTTTACTCTATCTGCTTCCCTTTGAGTTCATTTCGTAAGGATTCCCCTGAACTCCAAGGATAGAAAATCAGTATTCACACCGCTCTGTTATGGATTCTAGGTTCAACTTTTGCATGTCTTTTATCCCCAGACAGATGTGAAGCTCTGCGAAATTAGGGTTAACACCCCCCTTTTCCTCACCTAGCGCAATGCAGACACCCTCACCAATATTCAATTAATAGTAGCGTCCAAGTCCTCATTTAGAAGATCGTCTTTTAATTTTGTATCCATTGCCTCAAGCAGTTTTTCTTATTGTTGTTTAAAGTCACACATGGTTCAGGATATAATATGCTGGGGGCCAGAGAGAGGTCTCAGTGTTTGAGAGCCATCACCCACATGATGGCTTCCAACTATCTGTAACTGCAATCCCAGAGGATCTGATACTTCCTCTGGTCTCCACAGGCATCAGGCATGCATGTGGTACTTAAGCACGTAAAAGAAATAATTTTGTAAAAGGCAATAATATGTTGAAGTAAAAATAATTTTATATTAAGAAATTTATGGTCTTGTTTTTTTTTATATTTTAATTAAAATACATCTCCATTATATCCCCCCTTCCTTCTAGCCCCTCTGAAGTGCCCTTCCCCCAACTCCTTTCATGTCCTTCCCTCACTCTCAAACTGATAGCTGCTTCTTCCTCAAGGATTATTGTTACGTATACATATGCACAAATATATAAAACAGTTTGCTAAATCCATTTTTGTTGGTGTGTATACTGTTATTAGGCCTGGCTATTTTGTGTTGGATAAACAATTGGAGGGCTCATCCCTCCCTCGGAGCGGCCATCTTTCCCACTCACCAGTTATCAGCTGCCTATAGTTCCTTGTCAAGGGGTGAGACCCCACAAAGACTTCCACACTAGCAGGGCTTCTGATACTGCCATTGTTCGGATCTGGTGAACATTGTGCAGCCGTTTCTAGGAGAGACTGCTTCACAGTAGACATCCTGATATCCTGGCTTGTACAATCTTTCCATCCCTTCTTCTCTTCTAAGACCCATGGTCTCTCTAGCAGCAGGAACTTGCCTAGGTTTCTAGTACTAGGCATGACTTCTCTTCTTTTGAGTAGGCCTTAAGTCCAAGTAAACAGCAGTTTGTTACCACCAACATATGAACGCCATTTACTGCACCATTATGAATAGCTTGCCATGCTGGTCACTGTTGTGGTTCACAGATGTCGAAGCAGGGTTGGACTATTCATTGTGTCACCCCTTCAAGCAGCTAGCTTGGTATTTTCTGGTACCATGGAACCTAGACTGCAAGAAAGAGGACTTAAGGATAGATCTAGCTCAAACCATCTTAGCCCCATGTCCTAAATGTGTGATGTCTTCAGCATTAGGGGCCCACGTATAACCCCAGAGACAACGGATGGTGGCAGCTATCGTCTGTATTGTTTGGGGCATCACTTGGACCACCTTGAACAGCCATTCTAAAGGAGATTTCTGGTGCTTGATAGTGGGGGTTTTGTTAGCCTACAGTTCTTGTGGGGAGCCCAACGTCAGCCCCAGTGGTCTAACTTCCTTTTGTGTGTGTGGTTACACACACACACACTTATAGGTGCATTATTTCTTTCCTCCCTTTCTTTCTTCCTTTTCATTTTATTGCTGGGAGTTAAACCCAATCAATGCCCAATCAATACTAGCTGAGCAAATATTCTACCAGAGCCATGCCTTTATCCACCTGTCAATTTTATTTTGAGACCTGTCACACTAAGTTACCCAGGCTGGCCTCCAGCTTTGCCCTTTGTGTCTGAAGTTCGCAAGTTGGGCATACAGATCCTAGCTCAATACACCTTTTCTTTTCTGCTCTTATGTCACATATAATTACTGAAGTATGTGTTTACTCAATATCTATTCATTGGTCATGCGTGCAGGGCCCATTTATGTGTCTAAGTACTTACCTACCTAGATACAGCAGTAACTGATTGCAAGTCTAAGACTAGATACTAATTAGACAAGAAAAATAAAGGCTTCATTTACATACATATACCTGCTTTGAGATAATTTTTCTGTATTGTTCATCTCTGCCCTGAGTCAAGGCTTGCCTGGGCCCTTTATTTCTACCTGTAGTAGACAAAGAGAACTGTCCTGTTCCCACTTCAGCACGTAGCCTTTCCTTTCCTCCACCACTCAGTGGGTTCCCTCTAGTGTCCAGCCTTTCCTTTCTACCCTGCTCCTTCCTTGGCCACAAGGGATGCTATTCTCCACAGTATCTCTTCTTCACTGAACTTTTGGTACAACCTGTCTCTCAGAAGCTGTCTCCTGAGATGCCTCTATTCCTGAAGCGGTGGCTGCTTGCACTGTAGGAGGTACTGTAAGCATGCATGAAGGCATTCAAGGATGGATGTAAGCATGCATGAAGGCATTCAAGGATGGATGTTGAAGCTTTTGATTCCAGTTTATGTCCCTGGGCTGACACTTTCCCCAACTCCTAAACTACAGTCTCGGAAGACGTCACTGTGCTATGATATCAAGAGAAATTCTAACGCAGATGTGATGCTATAACAGAAGGCAAACATTGAATCTGTACAAATCTCTGAAACAGAAGTACAGCATTGCTCTCACTACATGGAAAAACAAGTCCACACATGTTAAACCACTTGCCTTACACTACACAGTTTAAAAAGTAGCCAAACAGGTTTACATCTTCCTCAGTCTAGCTTCAAAAGCCCATTTCAACTAGTATACCAACCAGGAGATTAAAAACATGAATAAAAGCATTAAGACATAGTTTAAAGTGTATGTCAAAAAAAAAAAAAAATCTCAACAACGAGAAGACAGATTCTCCAGACCTTGATTGAGCCTTTTTAAGCATCCACTGGTCAAGTTTCCTAAAACAATGAATGAATCAAACCATTTCAGTATTTATTGTATAGACTTAGCACAGGCCTGATTCATGATAAATGCCTGGTGAGCCTACCCACATCACATTACAAGCACCCCATCTCTGACAGCATACCAGTTACATGGCTTCACTTACCTTGCTTCCAAGAACATACCCAAACATTGTTTGCTGTCTTGAATTCTTTCATTACATTTTATCAAGCTTTCTTTTTCCGAAATGTTGAAAAGGACTTTGAGAAAGAGAGAGAAGAGAAAAGGAGGGAAGAGACATTTTATACATTGATTTATCAGAAGGAAGATGTGTTTCCATTTGAGAAATGGATTTTCTCATAAGCTGAATTAAAGTTAACAAATACTACCTTAAAATCATTTGATAGAAGAGTTGAATTCTTTTATGAAAAGGACTTTTTGACCAGATCACAGAGCAGAGCATCGATATCTCGAAAGAGAGCTAACATCAACCTCCTTCGCATTTTCTGCAGAAAGCTTTTGTGCTTTCTTCTGTTCTATTTTCTTCTCCCTTAACAACAGCTTTACTCCAAAAACACCAGACATTTCACCATGAGGGCATCCAAACATATCGACCAAATCAAAGCAAAACTTGGAGAGTGAAGCACTTTACCATGCGGTGCTTGATAGGTAGAAATTTGGGGGGACCAGCAGAGTTTGCAATGTTCTCACAAACCAAGTTTGATGAGCATGGCAGCAGAGGTTGCGGTTGCAGGAAAAAAAGGAAGTTGCCTTAGGAAGAAAGGGTGGGTCTTTTAGTGGGCACACTCGTCAGTGTACTTTGTGGGTGACTGGTGTTGATGCATAAGCCATACATGCAAATTCCAAGGTGTATGAAGCAGTCTGAACATCAGCAAGAAGGGAATATTTTCTGAGTATCACCAGCACTGAATGAGGATTTATTGACAGAGTGCCTAAGAGAAGGTTACTTGAGATTTGCAATATATTTGCATTATACATTGACTTCTGTATCATGTTTGTTTATAGTCTTTATCTTACCTCACTAACAAGATACTATTATGAAGTAGGTTTTATCAAAACCCTCATTTTACAAATGAGTCAAATAACTTGCCCTTTGAACTTTTTAGTGACAAATTATAGAAGAGAGATTCACATTCAGGTCATTGTTACTATAAAACTTTTATACGTAAAGTTTTATAGTAACAGTTTACTCTTGAAGTAGTGCCCCTAGTTGACTAGGTACAAAACAGAATTATCTAGAAAAAAAATATGGAGCCTCTGCCTCAATCAGGTAGCATTATACTCATGAAAACTATTTTTCAAGCAACATTTTGGTCCTCAGTTTAGTGACATGTCACAATCTGTGGCCAATTTTTTACTAAAGAAGTTCTCAAATCTTGAAGTGTACTGTACTCTAAAGAGAAAGGCAGTCAGAGTAATTCAAGTTAAGTTGTCAATTCTATCCCCTTGAGAATTTCCAAAAGAGGAATGGCCAGTTCTATACCTTGTGGAAAAGGGAGAGAGACATGAAAGTATTTTACCTAGCACTTCAGAAGCAGAGTCTTAGGCACTTCCTTCCTCTGTGGAATTGGAAGAGATGATGCCTTTTGAATCCTACTTGAAGACAGAGAGGAGTTTGCCAGGGCTATTGTTGTCTTGACAATGGAGGATGATTTTCATAGACAAGTTGATTGCTTTCGAAGCTGCAGGAAAAATAAAGACGATTTCAACAACTCCCTGTGACGGTGAGAGCAGCCACTTCTGAAAGGACAAATTAAGGGAAATAAAGTGGTGGCAGTTTTACCAGTAATCTGTCCCTCATCTGGGGGGACAATGAGATTCACAATGCTTTCATATTAGATCAATGCACACCTTTCCAAGGGTCTGGCAACCTTTGTGGTGCTGCTGAAGCTTACAAGAACTTGAGGAATCTAGGTAGGAAAAGGGGATAATGGAACTTAAGCCCAAACCTGTGTTTATGCTCTCTAGAAGCACTAAGTGTATGTAGTTAGTGGATATAAGAAGGATGCTTTCTGGTTGGGGGGAGGGATGGAGGCAGATGTTCTCGTGTCTCCACCAGTCAAAGATAGTTGATATATCTAGGTTGGGTATTGGGTTACACTTCTGATTGAGCATTACCAAACTTATAAAGCCTTTGATTAACATTTTAAAAAATGTATAAAAGCAAAAAGGAAAAGGGGGCATGGAATAGGGGTTTTCTAGGGAGGGGAAATGGGGAAAGGGGATGGCATCTGAAATGTAAATAAAATTTAAAAAAAAGAAAATAAAAAAAAAAAAAACAGAAGGATGCTTTCTGAGTCATTGAACAATGCTCTAAAAACCTGTCTCCCCAGGTAGGAAGGGAATACCTCTTTAGAAAGTCACGAAAGTACGGAACAAAAAGATATGAATGGACGTACACTCACTGACACATACATGTAAAGTGATCATTCACAGCAGTCTCAGTAAAACTAGGCACCATGCTAAATGTTCATCTCCTCTGATAGAAGGTTCAGCAAATCATCAACCATCTAACAATCTTCATGTTACCCCAAGGCAGATGTCTACACGTGGTGTAACTGTTGGGTTTGAGGTAGAAGCTGAGAAACTCACTTCAGCGACAGAAGCTTAAAAGTGAAAACTTTATTTTCTGCACATGCAAGAGGATGCTGGTTTGGGATTTGAACCGAATCCCCAAAGGGAGATTGCATAACATTTTTAAAGGATCGGAACACAAAGCAAGGGGGAGCAGAGTGGGCTGTTGCATTGACCAATCATATTTTGACACAAGGGGTTAAGCAAGGAAGTTAAAGGTGGTGACTGGGACTTATCCAGGTCACCTGGTTTCAGGTTCCTTGAGTCAGCTTTTGCAGTCAGGTCCCCTCCTGGACTCTGACCTGCAAATTAGAATGATACAGAAACACAGGAATGGGCAAGCCCCACGTAGTCAATTAAGTCAAGATAGGCAACACATTTATAACTTGTGTGCTGGTAATTTAGGTAACAAAATAACAGCGATTTCCCACTTTACATCCTTTACTGGGTAAGAGACAAACATGAAACATCTGAAGAAGCAGGATAGAAGTTGAGTTCTGGGACCTGGAAACATGAACTCAGGTTTGACTCTGTCAACAAGGTAGAACTTGTTCCAGAGATGGCTGGATTCAGGAAACTGTCTCCTAACAGTAACTATAAGCCAAATGAATGGACAGCATCATACCCAGTGAACTGTATAGGTCATAAATTACTCCTCACATTCCTGGGTGGTATTATCCTCAATTATTAGATGAGAAAGTTTAGGTTCAAACAGGCTTAGTAACTTGTATAATAATAAAAGATAAGGCTACCTATAACATGTAAGGGTACCTAATAGTAGCAGGGAAATCACTTCTGTTACTCTTCTAATGAGGATTCTAGAATTCTAGGTCCCAGGGTTAGGTCAAGAGCTTAATAATAATATTTATATCAAGGGCCTCAGCTCTACTCTTTCTTCTGCTTGTGTCTCCATTGTATGCTGGCTCTTTGTTTACAGGCTTCTAGTCTCATGTGCCTTGAGAGCTTCAGCAACCTCAGACATCGTTTGTTTATACACTAGAACTAAAAAGAAGGCAAAAGAGAGTAGATTTTCAAAAGGAGGAGGGGGAATGGGATAGGGCTTTCTAGGGAGGGGAAATGGGGAAAGGGGATGGCATCTGAAATGTAAATAAAATATAAAATAAATTTTAAAAAGAGAGTAGATTTTCTTTTACTGCAGTTTCTCTTTTTATTAAGAAAGAAATTCTTATCCAGTTCCACCAAAGAGATAAACCTTGATATTAGACCAATAGAGTATAGAGTATATTTTGTCTAATTTGACAGACACCAAAATTCATGGGGATGTGGCTACATGGATGTTACAGCCATTGTTGTTGGAGATTGTCCTGCCAAGAAGGAAAGAGGGAATGGAGCAAATGACAGAAAACAAACAAACAAAAAACTAGTCAGATCAATGACAGTGAGGCCCAGTGTATGCTCCGAAGTTAGAGTTTGACAGGGCTAAGTCTTGTATCATAAAGCAGGTGTTTCTAGTTTAAGACCAATAAAGAAGAGGTGGGGTAGCCCTTCTGGTGGTGCTGTAACCAAAAGTTTTTAACTTTAATACTTTGTTCTTAAAGGAGCTGAGGAGTCACTCCGTGGATCTGGGCACTGATTCTTTTCCTAAGGACTGGTTGAGTGTGAGGTCTCTGAGTCACCTAGGTAGTTTTTCCTGTTGAAACAGAGAAACATCCTGGCCTTTCTGGTCTGACTCCATACTCTTCGGTAGGAAAAGGAATAAGTATCTACGATGAACATAGACTTAGCCTGACTAGTCTTTTTCTTGAGTGTAGTCACCCATGTAGCCTTTCCGTACTTCAGGCCTGTGCCCACCGTGACACAAAATGTCTTTGACTCCATTCTTCTCTTCTGTTTCTTGGTATCTCTTTGAGTGACCCAGATGTATTCTCATTTCAGACCACATACATATTTTCCTGTGTATTATGTTAATGGAGTCTATCAGTTACTTATAGGAAATTATATCTCATAAGTTACTGGATGCTGTCAGAATTACTTGAAACATATTGATTCATATTTACATATAAATGTACACACAATGTGGATTTAAACCATTTATATTCATATATCAAATTATCAATTCCCATTGTGTACATGCACAAATACACATGCACTTACCCATCTAGATATTCGGTGATAGAATGGAGAAGAGAGAAGTCTAAAGCTCACTCTCAGTTTATAGACAGGAGAAGCACAAATGACAAGCATTTTTATTCTTCAGTTTAACTGCACCTTGACCTTGTGTACATTATATAATCTCACTAAGACTTGGGTTTTTTTTTTGTTTGATAATAAAGTCAATAAAGGGCAATATACATAGTATTTAGAGTAAAAAAAAGTTGAGAAATTTATCACAATCCTTAACCATATTTCAAAATACTTTTAAAGGCATATACCTAGTGGGCAAGATGGCTCTGTAGTTTCAGGCTCCAACCACCGGCTTGATGAGCTGCATTTGATCCCTAGAGCTACATGGTGGAAGGAGAGTTACCACAAACTTTTCTCTGATCATCATGCCTGTGGACACCCACCCACTCCATACCATCCCCCACATATAAAATAAATTAATGTATAAAATTAAATAATAAAAAACCTCTGTCCACTGAAGAAAAACAGGCAATTCTTCCTCTAGTTGGCCTAGACCACAACTTTAATACCAGTGCTACCTATGGTTTTGTAAACAAGGGGAAATTTGTCATCATCATCATGGTTGGCTTTCATAATTCCCAGGAGCCAGACCTAACCTTTCAAGGATGTTTCCTGAATCCTTTCATGGTACTTCTAAAATAACGAAAGCATACAGAAGACCTGGTTTCAGTGACTGTGCTCCCATCTGGTATAGCTTTTATATATGATAGATCGATGATGTCCATGCTGGACAATTGATTTATGATGTATATAATCATCTGTAATGAAAGCATATTTCCTAGTGAAAATTTTCTGCCCCATAGTTAACCACTATCTTAGGGTTTCCATTGCTGTGAAGAGACACCATGACCAAGGAAACTCATCAGGTAAAAGTATGCATTGAAAGTCTCTTGACCTGAGTTTAATCCCTTAGACCCACATAGTAGAACAGAATCAAGATGATCCTGTGCGCTCGCTCTCTCTCTCTCTCTCTCTCTCTCTCTCTCTCTCTCTCTCTCTCTCCTTCTCTCTCTTAAGCACACACACACACACACATGCACATGAACTAGGACATAAAAACATGAACATAGTATCCCAGCTCTCATCTCAATTGTATATCATCATCATTAGCAAGCTGAACAGTCTACAGTATCCACCTGTTCCAATAGCAGAACATGGTTATGTGGCCCGATTTCCGAATCCTTGGATTCTCCATCAGCTGCACTGCAAGGCTGCAGGTTGCCAGCTTCCCAGGATAGCTTCTCCAGCAGAAATCAGTAATGCTCTCTCAAAGCCTGTGGCTCAGGTCTTCTAAGTACATCGTTATTTTTCAAATGGATCTGGAAAATTGCATGTCTCCTATTAATAACCCACAAAAGCAATACACAAATAGAAATGCAGAGGGAAGCGTCTTGTTAGATGCCTTTTGGAGAAGCTGGTGAGTAAGTTAGCTCAGCTGTGCTTAACTGGTGGAATTAGATTGGGTCAGGTCAACTGGTCCTTGTTGAATTAAAAACCATGGAATTTTCCATTCCAATGTATATTTTGGGCTTCTGGATAAAAGTGAGAAGTTTTGACATTACTGGTCACCCATCTTTGGGCCAGTAGTTTGGAGCAGTGTATCAACAAGTGTTTGTAAAGAGCCATGAATTTCTATATGGCAGTAGTTTGGATCACTTCTACTTTGTGTTTCTAACTCGCCTTCTCCCTATGAGTTCCAAGTTGAACTTCTGCGAAGCGTCATTTCCTTCACTCCCTTCTGAAGGGAAGTATGGTGAATATTTATTGTTGCATGATTACTTGGGAAGCAGGCCTCTCAGCATGCCTATAAAGAGTTGTCTTGCTTACAATCACTGCAGTTAGAAGACCTGTCCATGGTGGGTTGGCACCATCCCCTGGCTGATCCTCAATGGTAAAAATGGAGAACCGGAAGTTGCGTTCATCTCTCTGTGTTCTTAATTGTGCTTGAGATATGAACTACTGCTGCAAGCTTCTGCTGTCTTGACTTCCCCACAAGACTGGATTGTACCTTGAAGTGTAAGCTAAGATAATCTGTCCTTTAAGGCCTTTTGCCAAAGAATTTTATCACACCGACAAGAAACTGAAACATCTTGTAAACTTCCCAGCCCATAGAGATCCTGGAAATTTGTGCTTGTTACAATCTGGCACAAGCCAATCTCCTACTTTGTAACTATTAAATTCTTCCTGGTTATCAAGACCAGGTCTACAACAGAACTCATCAAACTTGAATTTGGCCATGAATCTCCTGAGAACTGGATAAAACATAGACTGTATCCATAGGTCCTGATTGGCCTGGTTCTGTCTGCTAACACACCCTCAGCTGGCACCCATATGCCAGCTCTGACCTATGGGTAGCAAAGCTGTAAATTTCTGTTCCCAAAATTCTGTGCCTAGTGCTATGAGAAACAAGAGTTAAGTGGAAGTTCACCCCTTATATGGGAAGTATAAAGAAAGGAACAAAGCAACCGTACAATCTACTCTGTGTGTGGAATCTAAGACTTGGCCCTGTTCCTTATTCTGGTTTCAATTCTGCATAAACCCACAGTGACAGTGACAGGAGGACAGTCAGTTAATGGGAGGGAAGAACCTGAGCCACCTCAGAGTTGCTACACAAAGCAACTAGCACTACAGCAGGCACTGTAATCAAGCTTCAGGTACCACTGGGAAGAGTTTGAACTTCTGACTTTGCTGGATGATTACACTCCATGTAAGAGCAGGAGTGTCTCCACAATATTTATAATAAACATAACTAATCTAAATATCTATATTACTCATAGCTAATCTTCATGTTTTGAATACCAGCAGTTTCATCACTTGAAGCCTGTTTATGAAAACATGTTACCATCTGAACCTCCTGTGTCCCTGGAGATAAAGATAACTGAGTGTTTGTAGTAGCCATTGCTGTCCTTTTTGCCTTTTGATTAAATGCCAGTGAACCACCCCCCTGGAACGTGTAAACAAATTAGGGCAACTAACAGCTCTTATTTTTATCATAGTCTTTGGAGAGATATTTTAAACTAAATTACAGACCACATAACAGACTCTTAATAAAAACAGGAGATTCAAATTGGACTCTGAGGCAGGAAAGATCAATTTAACATTTGAGAGCTGTCAGAGTGAAGTCAGCTGGCGGAAACAGCCTCTTTCAGTAGGATAGAAATGTTCCACTATCATTTCCTAAGGAAGGTCTGGGGTCACCCCAAAACTTGGTAGCTGTGACATACATTTTTTTCTAGTGTATTTTTGCCTGGACACTCTTGTCATCATGCTTTCAACAAACACAACACAGCCACCTGTCACCCTATGAGAAACAGAACCAAAAGAATCAGAGCCAGAATTGACAATCCTTGGGCTTGCACAGCCAACAAATTTCCAGTCTTTCCCTTAAAACCTTTGTTCAGATGTCTTATTGTCATATGGTGTGAGCACACAGCCATAGCCACAGTAAGCAACAGAAAGCAACTAGACGCAGCCCATTTTCAGATCTCACTGACTCCTTTGTCTTTGTCCTTGGAAAGATGTTAGCCTGATCCAGTTATTCTTCTGTCAATCACTTAGTCTGATATGAAATTGAGCACCCCAAGAGATAAGCAATCTGCTTTAAGTTCACACAGATGGGGCAACATTTAAACTGCCTTTCTATCCTAGAACACAGGCTCTTAGACAGTGAGGTGGAGTAGCACCCTCTGCTCCGAGATGGTTAAAGCTCTCTAGAGGTCAGGGCATTACAGGGTCTGTATTCCTGAGCCTAACTATCTAACCCAGCATCTCCAGCTTGCTCATACCCTTTACACTGTGGTTATGCCCCCTCAGATCCTCAAGGGCTCTCTTTTGCCACCTTCTTTTATCATCTTCCCTTTCTGCTGTGCTTTGAATATGAAATGTTCACCAAAGGCTCATGTCTTAAGAGAATGGTGCACAACTGGAGCTGGAACCTGAGCAGATTCTAGAAACTTAGAAGGTAGAACCTAATTGGAGAAAGTATACCACTGAGGCTGAGTCCTGAAGTTATCGTGACTCTGTGGCCCTCTCCCCACCCTGTCTTCTATGAGATAAGAACCCATAATGCCACATGTTCTCCTTGGCACTGATGCTCTGTCCTAATCTCTAGGACCAAACAACAAGGGACTGAGCCCTCTGAAGCTATGAATCAAAATAAGTTTACTTAAGTTTTTTGTCAGTAATTTGGTCATGGCAGTGGAAGGAAAATCTAACTAATACTTCCTGTTCTCCTGGCACTCTCCCGCTTCTTCCTGGATCTATCTGTTTCATAAGAGATTGGTAGGAAGTATGCTTGCCCTTATAGAGTTCATCTTCATAATGTACTGACACTGAATGAGAGAGTTTGGGAAACTGGCTTGAGAATCTATGCCAAAGCAATAATTGGAACCAGAGCCTTAGATGGTCAACAGGCCAATGCATGACTGACTGCCTAAGTGTTAGTTAGGAGGAGGATGTGAAGCCCCACAGATTCTGGGCTGTGCACTGACACTCTGCAAATCTCTAGTCTTCCAACCCTTTGCTTATATGCATGGAAGCCGGGGCTTAAAACTGACTGCAGCTCAACAAGAGTGGGCTTTCTGTTCTGTTTTGTGATTGTTGTGATGATTTTTGTTATTGTTTTTCTGTTGGGTTTGCCCCAGAGTCTCATGAACCTCAGCTTGCCCTTGAACTAGTTCTGTAACTGAGGCTGACTTTAAACTCCTGATTCTCTGGTCTCCACCCACAGGCAGTGGGATTGCTGGTGTACAAGGCTGAGTCTAGCTCTTTTTGTTTGTTTTTTGTTTCATCTTATTCTTTTTGGTCTCTTTTCTCCGTAGGATGACTTGAGGTAGAGTGATAGACAGAAGCATTCTTAAGGACCTCCCACTAAGAGCTCCTCTGTTGACAAGTTTGTATAACCTCTCAACCCCTCACATTTCTCAACTGCAAAGAAGGCCAAAGGCTCAAAAGTGCTTGTGAATAAATCAATACAGAGTATTTATTCTCTTCCAGTCTATAGTTTGTCAGTTGGTCTCGAACCCCATATAGGTTCAACGTCTTAGGCCTCTCTGGACATATTTTATGTGTAGGGCTCGTGCACATCCACCCTCTTTCTGCAGAATCAGATGACATCCCATCAGAGCTTCAGCTCTCACCAAGCATACAATAAAAAGCAGTTCCTTTACCCAGCAGCCTCCTTGGGTAACATGTAAATTCATCTTTCACACTTTTGTTGCATTTTAAATACTACCATGCCTACAGTAGTCAGTGATAATGAACACTCATTGCACCATAGACATTTCTAATTATCTTATATTTGATTAACAATGATTTTAGCCTTTATAAGAATCCCCCATGAAGTAGAATCATCAGTCACAAAAGAGAGAAGCAACATCTGAAGTCACCTGAGCTGCTGGGCTAAGTATCTTGTCAAGATCTCAGGAATGAGCCAGTGGAGGCGCGGGACCAACCAGGTTCACAAGGAAAGAGAGAGGCAGAGAAGCTATGCTAGGTCTCCTGCAAGAAGAGAAGGCACAGCTGCTGCTAGAGGCTCGTGTGTCATCTCAGCTCTGACAGGGCCAGCAGCTGTTCTTCACCAACCCTGCATAAATCTGCAAACAAGAGACGACTGCCGACCCCCATCCTGTTGGGCTGGCATTTTCTCTCCCTGGTGGCATGCCTCAGAGATGGAAGAGCCTGTGTGTTTCGAGAATGTCAGCAAAAGATTGCTGCTGGGTTTCCTTGTCCTTTTCCCAGGGTGCTATATGTGTCTAGCTTCACCTCGGGGTGGGAGTGTGGCTATGAGTGCTCATTAGGAAAGGGAGCACTGAGAGTGGAGGAGGTGACTTTCTAAAAACTAGCAAAAATGGACCAAGGGCAACCTACAGTCAGGATTGTTATCAGACCAGCCCTGTTGTGTTATAATGGCCATGGGGGACAAATTTCAGGCTCAGGTTGCTGTAAAAGGGCCATATGTCACCATCTATTGAAAAAAAGGGGGAGCGGGGGATTTTGTGTTCCTAAGTTTTCCCTCATGAGGCTGAAGAGTGACTTGCTATTTATCTCTACTCAAAATTCGGTGCATGTTGCTGCTTTCCCATCAATGAAGGCAGCTCAGTGAGCGACAGCACTTCTGCAACAAGGGTCAGAACAATCTCAAAAGTCACATAAATTCACCTTAACTGTGTTGAGTAGGGCATGATTGTTTTTCACTTTACCCCTTTAAAAAGTGGGTTTGGGTTCTTTTTCCAGTTTCTTAATTCAGCAGTTGCCAAGGCATGCTGAGAGTTCTTGCTTCTTGCTATCCCATTGATACTTTTAGTACATGACCTGCTTGACAGAGCAGAACCTATGCTTCTTGGAGGCCCTATCAATGTCAGACGTGGGTCAAGGTAGTCTCTTCCCTTAACTCTCACCCTATACCCAGACTGCTCTATCTGTTCTTCTTAGAAACCAAGAAACAGAAGCAGCTTCCAGTTCTTGAAATTTCTGTGTCTTATCCCTGTGTTCTTCAGTGAGGTTGATATCGGGAAAGACATAAACTGTCCAAGGGAAACATCTCTGAAGGAATCCTAGAGACAGTCTTAGCATGGTGAGAAATTATTCCTGACACCAGAAATCTAAAATGTGTTTGCTTTCGTCATTTAACTTTAGCCTAACAAATCTTAGAAATTGACAGAGAACTTCAAGAACTTCAAGAATTCCCAGTGTGAAAAGAGCATGATAACATTTTTCTCCTGAAGATAAATAATAATAATATAATTGAACATTCAAAAAGAATTTAACAATTATGTTTATGTAAGCAAGTTTATGGCGTGTGCGTGCGTGTGTGTGTGTGTGTGTGTGTGTGTGTGTGTGTATGTGTGTGTGTACAGCTTTGAGTATCTTCCTCTAATTTCTCTCAATCCTATCTTTTGAGGCAGGGTTTCTCATGGAACCTGAAGATCACCAATTCAGCTAGATCATTTGGCCAGCAATTCCCAGAATCTGTCTCTGAGACCCTCTTCCTTCACCCCATCAGAAGCAATACAGGCACATGCTTCTATGCACAGATTTTGTATGGGTACTTGGGACCCAAACTCAGTTCCTCAAATTATGTATTATTGTACTTTATCCATAGAGCCATCTCCCCAGGCCTTTCCAACAAAACTTTTACCATTATCTTTTTAATACGATACAGTCTACTTTAAAATTTTTTTCTAAGACTTTTATTTTTAGGATAAAAACCAACCATTAGTATTGATCTTCTGGACACTTTCAAAGATATTATCAATGCTTATTTATTTGTCTTCTTTTTAAGTGATAGTTTTATTTGTTCATACAATGATTTTTGTTTCACCTGCATCCCTTTCGTCTCTTCCCTGTTCCCTATCCTGCTGGATCGATTCTCCTCGAGTCTCCCTCCTACTTTTATAGCATTCATGTCTAGACATGGGTATGTTGTATGTCCCACTGAGTTAATTACCTTCTTTCTTTACTGGAACAAGGGCAACTTAGTAGGGCTACACCAGTGAAAAAACAACTCACCCTCTGACAAAGCTGTTTATTGCCAATAGACCCTCAAAGAAGGGTGGAGCCCCTGTCTGTGATGAAATATTGACAGATCCAAGGTTATTCGGATAATTTCAGCTGCCCATGAGTGAGTTCATGTGTGTGACAGCACATCATATTTAGAAAACATCTTTTTGCTTCATCGTATGCCTCTTACATTCTTGTTGCTCCTCTTCCTCAGTGTTTCCTGCACCTTGGAGGGACTGATCTAGCCATCCCGACTGGGGCCACACCCTCCTCCGGGATTTACTCTTATCATTTTGCCAGCTATGCCTTTCTCTGTTAACCCCAATCCATATCAGAAAGAAGTATTTCTCATGAAGGTTGGTTACAGTGCTAATCTCAAAGGGCAAAGTGGAGGTGAGCCTGTTGTTTTTACATTAAATTCAACTCTTATCAAGGCAATTTATAAGCAACATCAAAAATCCAAACAGCAGTAAAAAAGTGCATTCTATAAAATAGCATTCATACCTGGATTTCAACCTCTTTTGATCCTCAATTGTTTGTCCTACAGTAGCCACATAATTTTGTAAATAATATACTCTTTTATTTCTTCACGTGACAGTTTGAAAGTTTATGTTTTGTTAAATAAACTCAACTCCTTTCTTCACAAACACTGACATACATGCCTGTCCTTCAAATACAGAATGCATTTCTCTCCATGTGTTTAGATTAATTCATGTCGCATTCTTGTGTTTTATGACTATATGTAACATTTCATTTAAAGCCTCTTTGCCTTTGGAATTTTCATTATCTTGTCTTTTATTTCCAAGTCTCCCTTTAACGCTGCTAGTTCAGCATGATTCAGTTTGACCATTCCTGCCACCCACAAAAGAAAATCCATCTAACAATCAGCTCCAGCTTCTTCCTGGAGCAGTGGTACTCAACCTGTGGGCTGCAACCCTTTTCAGGCCAAACAACCATTTCAGGGGGCGGCCACATATCAGATATCCTGCATATCAGATACTCACATTTACAATTCATAACAGTAGCAAATGGCAGTTATGAATTAGCAATGAAATAATTTTATAGTTGGGGCTCACACAAGATGAGGAGATATATTAAAGGGTCACAGCATTAGGAAGGTTGAGAACCACTATCCTAGAACCTGCTTTCTAGCTGAGATCTCTCCTAGTCCTGAGGCATGCCTTCAGTATATCTTTGTTCTTCACAGCCTATTTCCTGAAGTTATATCTTGGCCCCTTTTGTTTTGCTACCTTCTTAGGAAGCAATTGTCTTTTATTACTTTTCTGAGTAATAGGACCAAGAAAGTAAGCTTTTTTGACTCCTTGAGTATCTGAAAATCAAATTAGGCAGGGTTCGGAATTCAGAGTTAAAAATCTGTTTTCTCATCATGGACATGGTCTCCTTTTACCCTCTTGCCTGAATCTAGTGTTTCTCTAGAGAAGCTGAATTTTGTTCTTATTTTAGGATCTTCCCTGTACTGCCAGCATGTGAAATTTCATCATAATATGTCTGCTGTGAAATTTCCTTCGTCTTCCCTGTCGACTGTTCCAGGAGCCATTTCAATGTAGGAACCTGTGCAATTCACTTGTTGACAATTTTTTTTTTGGACTATTTCTTTGATAATTTGACCCCTCAGTTACTATTTTATTCCCCTTCTAGAATTTCAGGATGGTTGATTGAGAAAAAGCAGTTATCTTGTGTTTTTCTCTTGAATTTGGCTACAATTTTCACTGTCTTTTTTTCTTCCAGAATGTTCCCTTTAATTTACTTTCAAAAACTCTGAATGGAATTTTAGGTTTGACCACATGTTCTCTTAAGTCTAAGAATGAGTATATGTTCCTACTTATATTTTTATTTTTCCTGTTTCTGATCCAGGAATGCAGTATATATATTCTTCCTGAGAAGTGGGGAGAGCAGAAAAGGAGATGACATGGTGATGGGAGGGGCTGAGAGGGGAGAAGAGAGGAAAGGAGGGGAAGGGAGGGGAGAGACGGGGAGGGGGGGAGAGGAGGGAGAAGCAGAGTAGGGAGGGGAGTGAAGAGGAGAAAGACTATTCATAGGTTTTTGCTTTTTTCCCCACAGGCTCATCCTCGCTCCTTTTTTTTCTGTTTATTATTTTTGGATCAGTCATTTGTGGAAAAGATTTTCTCCAAATGTCAGGAGATACTTGGATGAGAAATTAAACATTTAATTTGTGTGTATTGATGGGACTTGTGGACTGGCAAATTACCACCACAGGCAATTGAGCGTTGTGTTAAGCTTTTTGATGCAGGTTTTCTGCATAACCTCATCTCTAAATCTTTTGGATAGAGCTGTTCAACCTCTTCATTAATGAGTACCAATTTCTTATGACTAAACACTTGCCTATGGAGATACAGGGGAGTGAAGGGCCATGCCGTAGAGACCTCGTTTCAGTCTCATCTTTAGCTGCT
The DNA here is from genome assembly GCF_011762505.2 of Arvicanthis niloticus. Lineage (NCBI taxonomy): Eukaryota > Metazoa > Chordata > Mammalia > Rodentia > Muridae > Arvicanthis > Arvicanthis niloticus. The sequence continues at coordinate 30,042,706 of NC_047670.1, forward strand.
TTGTCCCACTTCTGTCATTCAGTTTTGTAAGAGTTGGGACTTCGTGGTTAAATTTCTATATAGAATAATCTTTCATCCGTATTCATGTGTGGTATGGTTGTGTTGTTCATCTCTTTCTGTTTGTGTGTGTTTGTGTGTGCATATTCATGTGTGTGTGCAAGAGAGGGCGGTAGGTGGGAAACAACATCAAAAATTCTTCTGAATGAGTAATGAAAATGTGGCAGGCACATATACACAGTAGAATACTATTCAGCAATAGAAAGAACCAGATGCTGTTGTTGAGATAGTACTGGAAGTCAGGTAAAAGCCAGGCACAGACAAATCAATAGCCCATGACTTCATACATGAAGTTAAGAGCAAAATGGCATTTACAGGGTGGAGTGAGCAGACGTGGAAACATGGATAAGACTGACTAACAGGTAGTACATTTACAGTTATTAGGCTGTGCTTTATGCAGTAATATCACCATAAAAAGCAACTACATATTGTGCATTTCATAAGATCCAGAAGAAAGTATCCTGAATATTCCATCACTAAGAAGTATGTGTTTGAGATGTCCATTGACCCTGAATTGAAGCATGTGCTGTTATGCATATAGTGAAACAGGACAAATCAGTTCTTTCCTTCGAATGCATCAGTTAAGTAAAGAAAAGAACTTTAAAACCATGACTACCAGGATGAAGATGAGGACCTCAGAATCCAAATGCATTAAAAAACATCTTCTACGAATTCCCCACCTCTGTCCTCAGTGTCTAATCTGTGGTTCCTGAACCTCAGGCATTTATTTTGCTTCCTGTTTGTGCGATCATCTTCTAGACATCTGTTGATGCTGTGGTTTGTGTGTTGTTACCCTCCTTTGCCTTGTGTTGCCTCTTATGTGTGCTCCTGTGAGGATGGACCTGCTATACAACTTCTCTTCTGGCATTTTAGTGGCATCTCAGGAAGCTCGAAACCCACACCTCTCCAGTTGCCCTCATTAAATCCTAAGTCTTCTTGGTCTTCTTCATATTCACCCAGGATCCAGCAAACAGGCTTCCTATCAGGACACTCTAATAAAATAAAAACACATTTTACCTCGAGTCACTGTTTTCTTGCAACAAAGTTTTCTCTAAAGTGTTGGGCTTAATGAGTTAGCAGTTAGTGTTTATGGAACAGATAAACTTTTCAATCACCCCCCCACACACACACACAAACAAACACACACACTCGCACACGCACATGAACATCAAACTTGGTCTCAACAAAAAAGCAGGTTATCATAGCAGAAGTATTTTAGAGAATCTGTGAGTGGTTAATAAACTCAAGCTATTTCCCAAACACCACTGTGTAGTCGCAGTTCAGCTCTATAAAAGCCTCATTGAAGCTTGGTAAAGGCTCATGATACATGCACACATATATACCAACACATTGAATTTACACAGGCTAAAAATCTGTGTTCTCAGGTAAACCAGGGAGATGCACTTAGATTCCATCGTCTCTGACAGAGGCTTATTACAAAATAAAAGGCATGCATCTATCCCAGGACTGTAGTTGTGTCTCCATGGCTTATAACTTTGCTTCCAGGCATCTTTCCCAATTGCTGTACACCTGGAATATATGTTTGCCAACTGGAACTATGTTTACATTCTATACCTGTCTTTCTCTGCCAGACAAGGACGCAGCTGCAATCCATAACACAGTGCCCACAACGCCTGACGAAGCTCAGCCTTCCGGGTGATAAGGGCCTTCAAATTCCAAGTCCCATAAAGAAAATTTAGAGCCCTTAGTCGAAGATAAAGCTCTTCTGTTACCCATACATCAGACACGTCCTCACTTTTTCTAAATCCCTCTCTCTGGCTAAGTTCCTGGATTGCAAATATACTTAGAAGGGAAGGCAATTGGGCAACAGAGGTACAGAGATGCAAGAAGATGCCCATGACTAGTAATACACTTAGAAAACTCACCTTGAGTTCAGCTTCATTGTACGACATCCCTCCTGGAATGAATCAGGTCTGTCTCTTCTATTGAGCAAACTTTCCTCTTGGACAAAGACTTTGAGATAGTTCTTACCCGTAGTTATCAACGTAAGAATTGATATGTATAGTTCATTGATGATATTGAGAGGTGATTTTTTTTTTAATTGTTGGTATACATTTTGTGGAGGAAACTAAGCAAAGACATTTTAACCCAGTAAAGAAACCAGTACTCACTTGTATTTTATACAACATCTGTCATAAACAGTTTACACTGTTAAGGGTGTCTTTCTCTGCTGTAGCTGGATATTTATTTAGTCTTGTATGCATGTATCGAATCCCACATCTTGGTAAAACTTGTGTTTCTTTGTCACACTTTCCACTGGAAACAACCTAAATGGAGGTGACAAATTATCCACCATTACATTAACAATTTTGCTTGAGTCAACAACAGCTTGATGAGGTACCTGACTCTGTGGAGAGAATGCTTCTCTTCCTTAAACAAGCAGGGAAATGTGGTCTTTTGTTTATCAGCATCGGGTCTCTCTGAGGTATAGTACCAAGGGCTCCATTTTAAACCATGTGTAGTAGCTCCCTAGACAGCATAGACATTAGCTGCTCAATTAGACATCTAGCCTAGATGTCTGTCTAATTGACAATGAATAGATTTTGATACCATATTTGGTTAGGAGATTATCTACAAATTGCTTTATGCATTGGATGATTCCAAATTGTTACACGGACATCTGTTTTTGTTGGCCACAAACGTGCTATTTGCAATGGCAATTTTGTCATTAACTGAAATCATAGCTCTACCTACCATATTATTTTCTCTTTCTTATAAATAACTAAGGTTTTATTTTGCAGGAGAGTGATATTTTTAAGATTAAGGATATCTTGGCAGATGTATCCTAGTCAGTCATCCCAAAGAATTCTTCATACACCACATTGACTTTCTCTAAGTGGCTCCCATAATAATGACCTTGGAGTAGCAAAGAATTCCTTTCCCCTTCTGTGCACAGAAGCTGGGACAATGGAAAGCTTATGCAAGAAATTTTCTTCATTAATCTTATTATTTATTTGTTTACTTTTAAAAGTGTGTGTGTGTGTGTGTACAGATACATCACATCATATACCTGTGTGCAGGTGCTCAAGGCTCCAAAAACATTGGATCTCATGGAAGCTGGAGTAACAGCTGTGTTTAAGCTGCCTGACATGGCTGCTGGGAACTGAACCTGGGTCTTTTGCAAGAGCAGTAAGGACTCTTAACTGCCAGGTCATTTCTCCAGCCCCACTTGTGTTAACTTAGGAGTCAAAACAGATACCTGAGAAAACCACCAAGGCAAGCCGAGATCAAATGACAAGATCAACTGACATTTTACAAAACAGTGGGTTAGTCCTCCTCAAAACTATTAAGGTCATTAAAACCAAGGAAAGTCTGAGAAACTGTCACTTTGGCGGGAAGCCTAAGAAAATAGAATACGTCAGTGAAAGGTACTACACCACAGTGGATTGATCCTGTGACATAAATAAATATAATCAGAAGCTGGGGAGATAACTTAGTTTGTAAGGCTAGCTGTGTAAGCATAAGCATTTGAGGATCAATCTTTAGAATCAGCATTGACAGGAAAAGTTGGTTGGAGTGACACTCACTTGTGAGTCCATTTGGAGGAGGCAGAGACATGCAGATTCCCGAGGTTCAGTGGTCAGATAGCCTATAATTACCCAGTGAGTCTCATATTCCAGTGAGAGGCTCAGAACTCAATCGAGTAACACAGTATTGGGAAATGAAACCCAAGGTCAACCTTCCACACACATGAATGTTCCCCCAATACGCGCACACACAGCAACATCAACAATAAATGGAGATCCATTATGAAAATTTGGTGAATAATAATTCAGTGACTGGTGAGCTGTGAAAGGTTATCATATATAAGATGTCAAAAATGCATACAGGTACATACTTGGGGCTTCTTTAAAGTGAAAAATATTTGAGTAATTTGAAAAATGTTTAAAAAGCAAACCAAAGAGCAGATTGCGTTAAAGATATTTTAAAAACTTGTTCTGTAAGGGGCATTGAATTCGGGGTGAAAATTGTCAGTCAGTCTCTGGTTTGATGTTCATGCTGTGCTTAAGAATATATATTTGGGTGAGGACTGGAGCAATGGTTCAGCAATGGCTAAGAGCCCTTGCTGCTCTTGAATAGAAGTCAGATTTAGTTCCTAGTGCCACATGTCAGCTCACAACTGTCCCATTGCTCTAGATCCGGGCATCTGACTCCATCTTCTGACCTCTGCAGGCAGTAGCCATGCATATGGTACACAGACATCTATGTGGGCAGGGCATGAATACTCACACAGTTTTCAAATTAAAACTTAAAAACAAAAAAAATCATAGCCAGTTTTGAATCATGTAGGTAAGCTATTTTCTGTGACTCTTTGCGTGCTTATGAAATCGAAGTAACGATGTCTACTTTATGGTTATCTCCAAAGGCGCTTTGAGATAAAGTTCAAAAATATTCCCCAGAGTATACTAATAGAGCATGTTTATATAAATAATGGCTCAAACAAATGAGAAGGGCCCAGCTCTCCTTAGGGTTTGGGCAGGTGTTATGCATTGTTAATTCAGTCCTCAGTTTAGAAAAAAAAAAGTATTACTATGCGCTCTTAAAATCATTATCACTGTAGTGATGGAGTCTTACTACAATCATTCCTTTAATCTGATTTTTTTTTTTTTAAATAAAGTTGCTAGGACAGAGACAGGCCTTATCCCCAAAAGACATCTGCTCATCTCTTCCTTGCTCATCTGCTAGCTCGTGGCTGTTGATTAAGCTGAAGCATCCTGCACCAGTAACTGTTATTCTGAATCCACACAGAGATGTTGGGGAAACTCCTGCAACAATCACAGATGTTGGGTCTCCTGTAGAGAGGAAAGTCTCTGTCATGACCATTATTTCAAGCAGCTTGCCCCAGAGTTTTCTTGCAACTGTCTTCACTCAGACCAGAGGGTGGAATACTCCCTTTGGTGACCCAGCAGAGGGATTACTGTCACAATGCCATGAATCCTGTGATACAGTTCTTTTGAGATTCAAACAACCTTTTCTGACTTTCTTAGGAGGTTGTTTGACTCACTTGGTGAGCCAGCCTGGAGATACCCTCTGGTACTGTCCCTTCATTTACATTAGGCCCAAAAAAATGACTTCTCTTGTATAGTCTCTGCCTGCTTTTGCTCTCTGCCACAAGCAACGTGGGCTGACTTGGTAACATGGAGAGATGGTGGAGGGGACAGCAGCGCTTGTCAAGTCCCTGGGGGCTACAGAAACAGCAGGGCTAGAGAGCAGGAGGTGACTTTGAAAGCCACCCAGGTCTCAGAGCCACAGGCTTAGCAGCATGGCAGCAGAAGCAAACCCAGCTGTAAAGGCAGCAGCAGCGGTAGCTGCCACCCCAGCAGTCTTGGCAGTGACTATTGCTCCAGAATCCAGTTGAATAGCTCAAGCGAGTTATCAAGTAGGACAGGAACAAGAGGAACTGTGGAAATAAAATAAAGAAAGGGCAGAGACCCAAGAAGACGAGGCTGTAAAGATGCAGACAAAGGTCTTCGTTAGTGGAAAAATGACAAACAGTTGTCAAGTGTTTACTGCCAAAGGTCTCATGCACCCTTAGGTCCAGAAGTTGTAACACTGACCATTTTCATGGCCCAGGGTATCCTAACTTTGTAGACTGACCAAAGATTTCTGTCACTGATGGAGTATAGAGCTAAGAACTTACATAAGAGTTGTGGCACCAAAGGGCTGCAACTTTGCATGGCTGCAACTCATGGCTGGCTATTGACACCACTCTCTGGTGTCAAACAATGAAGAAAACAAAACGTTCCCAAGACCAACAGTAGGAGAAACTCTACTTTTCTACTGTGATTTATATCATGTAGAGCAAAAGGACCTCAGCTGACCTGTGATATTATTGATGTTTACAAATAAGAATAGAAGTTTGAATTCCCCTGTTCTACAGCTTCTGGCATCCAGGGAAACATCCAGTAGATTCAGGGTTTCGGGAACTTGCATAAAGCATGTTTTATGCAAAGGATAGACAGACAAGGAGGCAGAGCTTGTGAACACAGAAATCTCTGCTAAATTGAAGGAGATCAATGGCTTAGAAGCCTAATATAGATTAGTCACAGATTATTACTTGATTTAAGTTCACTGATACATTTCAGTGGCAGATCAGGTGGCAGGCAGAAGGCAGAGAAAGTGAGTAAATAAGGCTGCCCTTGTCTGTTCTTTGTGAAGCAGGTCCTTCCCTGCAGTGGTCTGTGCAGCAGGGCGTAGCCATCTACATACTTGTAGCTATGATGGGTCATTGATTTTCACATTCAGTTTGATGCTTGCCTTGTGGTTTGCGATCTCAAAATCTATTCCGTGCAGAAGGAAGCTACAAATGACCATCAGCAATAACAAATCTTGGACTCTAACTACCCAGAAAACCAACAGCCTCTGAAATCGATGACCTGGTAGTCAAGGGCATTTTGTCTTCTGTTTCCTGAACTCTGAGAAACATCCACTGTATGAAGGGAAAAGGAAACACACCTTCCACTTTCTTATCCAATTGGTCAATCCAAGTCCTTCCCAAACCCCTTTGGCTGTTTCCTCTGGAAGCCTCCAGAGGTTTGAACTTACTTTAATGTCCTTTATGGGGGCCATTTGGGTTAACATTTACATTGCACATCTGAACATCCTGCTGTGTCAACAGCCATATGAAAATCAGTTGCTGGAAGCATTATTTCACTGCCAATGGCTCTCTAACAACTTTCTTCTCAAGTTCTCATTGCCAATGGGGGAGTGGGTCAGTAATTGGCTACTTTAAAGATAATGCCACCTCATTCACAAAACCTAGTTGGGGACAACATTATATTTATCATCTTGAGTTCAAGGTCACCGTGGTAAAAGGACAGGGACATAGGCTAGGAAGCAACTGGTATGTTTTCTAGCTTCGAGAAGTGATTTTAACACACACACACACACACACACACTGCAAAACAATACTTTTTTTTCTTCTTTGGTAGATTAGAGGTGGCCATTTCTCTATAAACACAAGTACAGTTGTTAACAAAAGATGAGGGCAGCTTCCCTGTTCTGACTCACTAGAGAGCTCCCAGGTAATGACCACTTTTAGCAAACATCTATCAGAACAAACCTGCCATCTCCTGAAAAAGAATTCTGTCTCAACCCTTGCTCAATTATTCTAAGTCATCATCCACTCAAAAAAGAAAAAAAAATCTAATGCACTAAGAGAGTCCATTCATTGAGTGTGTTATCAAAGACTGCAAAATGAAAAGAGAAACTGGTTTATACAATGGAGGTTTCCAAGCACGTTTCTAAACCATAGCTATTCCGTGAATAAAATACAGATTTGTGAGGTTGGTGTTTAGACAGGGTGATTTCTGTTCCTTGAATGCTCTGCTCTCTTGGTTACCTTATCCCTCAGCTTTGAGAATGAAGCAATAACCCCAAGTTTTCTTTTCTTTCTTTCTTATTTAAGATTTATTTTATGTATGTGGGTACACTGTAGCTGTCTTCAGACATACCAGAAGAGGGCATCAGATCTCATTACAGATGGTTGTGAGCCACCATGTGGTTGCTGGGAATTGAACTCAGGACCTCTGGAAGAGTAGTCAGTGCTCTTAACCACTGAGCCATCTCCTCAGTCCTCAAGTTTTCTTGATAAGCACCATTCCAACAATTCCAGCCTGAGACTATAGCCATATTTTCTAACTTTCTTTTTCTTGGTTTATTCTCTTTAAAATGGGGTTAGAGAAGAATATACATGCTCTGAGCTGTAGGAGAGATTGCAGGAGAGAATGCATGCAATGTTTTATGGTGAGTACTTACTATCATCATTACCCTAGTTGGACAAGATGCTACAAATGGGCCAAGTAGTTCTAGTCTTATCATGGGGATGCAAAGATAAAGTACTATTTCTAAGCAAGTTACAGGACATGAGGGAGCCCTGACTTCTAAAATACCTACTGTTTTGGATGATAAAAAAAAAAAAGAGAGAGACACTCCAGGCTTGGGTGTCCGGTAGTTACCCAAATCCAATAACCAATACAACCATTTATTTCAGTGAAGTACTTACTGCCTGAAGAAGTCTGAGGCCTCCTGTGCCTTACTGCTGTGATGTCCTCCCATTTGTTTGAAGTACAGTAAGTTAATTTAGAAGTTTCACTGGGGGAAAAAAACACACTGTTTTTTCCACTGGGGTTGCTGAGCTGATGAAATAAGGAACTTGAGTTCCAAATGGACATTTGTCTTGCCCTCATAGAAAGAGCATTGTTAAACTGAAGTGACCAAAACAAGAGAAAAATCAGCTTCAGAGAAGGAACTGTTTTCACTCTCATGTTCTGATGGGTCAGCCCATGTTAGCTAGAGCCACTGTGATACTTAACACCATGGTGATAGTGACATGTGGTAAAAGCTGCTCACTTCATGACAAACCAGAATCATACAGTGAGGAAGAACTTGGAAACCAAATAATAATCCTCAAAGGCCTACCCATGGTTCCCTGTTTCCTCAAACAATAAGGACCATGCCCTAAAGTTTCCAGGACCTCCCCAAATAGTGTCATTCAGTGAAAGAGCAGATGAAGATGTACTTCATATCTAAACCATATCTGAAGACAAAGGACTCCAGCCAAAAGACATGGCTGTTGAAGACACTTTAGTGCCTGAATACAGAGGAAACTCATATAATTAAGCTTCAGGTGATAGCAAGTTCCTTCTCCTTCCATACTCTTGTCCTGATTCTTCTAACATCAGTTTAAATAAGGCTTCCGAAAGTTGTAACTGCCTCCTCTGGCTTAGTGTCCCTGTTCTTGGGACCACTCAAATACTGTGGATTGCATTGCATTGCATTGAGAAGCTGAATAGAGAACATAATCTTGGGAGAGATGGAGATGGAAGTAGAAGATAGCTTCTACTTGGAGAGATAGCTTTTTTAGAATCTTGTTTTAGAAAAAGACATGCTCCAGTCTTTTTTCTCTGTCCAAATGGGAACTCAAAGGAGAAGGGAAACGGTTCCTGCAGGTTCCATCATGGTTTTTGTGGCCAGTCCTGATCCAATGTGATACAACATCCAGAAAAATGACACTGATCCATATACACAAGTTTTCCCAAGCAAAATCATCTCTTTTTCCATACAATCTTCATTCATTTCATGCCCTGGGAAGTTGGCACACTAGAACAGCTAAATATGTTTCAAAGCCATACTTATTTTTTGAAAAGCTTGTGTTTGTTTATTTATCATTAGACTGAGGTCCTCTGTGTGAATTACCTTAGCCATTTTTTTCATTAACAGGAAGAAAAAACAATTACCACAACACACTTGAAGTTAAGAACAACATCTTACTAGCATTTCAATTCCTATTCTGTTAGGCAGAAGGCCAAGTAAGCAAGCGAGTGCATCCTGTAATCAATTCCTGCCAAAGCCAAGGAAGACATATTTCATCTTCTGATTGGACCCTCAGGGTTGCATTTGCAAAGAACGAATCCTAAGCCATTAAGTCAATAAATGAACCTGTTTTCAAAAGACCCATTTAAGCAGTTAGATTAGTTGCTTAGAGGGGATTTAAAAGTAGGAAGTTTCCAGTTGAGGCATGGAAGGGATGCAACTCAAATTTTACCTGTTCTTACCTGGTGATCACAAAGGAAGCTGTCAGTGATCAAACACACAGTTACCCCATCCATCTCCTTCTTTGACTATGGCATCTAGATATACAAAGATATAAACACATACTGCCCCCACCACTGCACCGTTGAGCCAACAGCAGTGATGAAAATCTGTCCACTGCTATCTAGTCAAATTGCAACTGAAAGTGAGTGTTAAACATCGTCTTCTAGAAAGGTAGGAATTAAAGGGTTGGATTCTGTCCTGATCTTGTGAAAATGCTACAAAGCGACTTTTTCTTTACTATGTTCTAATCTTCCGTGTTTTATTATAATGAATTCCACAGTAACTGTGATTCAGTTCAAAAACGGATCCTAATTGCTGCCTTTTCTCTCAGGGCTTATAAGCAAAGGCAAGATTTCTTTGCCAGCTTTCTCTTGGCTCATACTTCAAATCTGTCTCCTAAGGAGCAAGGATGACTCTAGAGTTTTATTATTTATGCACTTGCTACACAAAGGTCGAATCTAACGCTAATGCTTCACAACAGAAATCATTCACAGGCGCCTCTGCTTCTCATGAGGAGTTTGCCATGAGGAGTTTCACCGAAAGCAGCTCTTACAAAGAGGCTCTGAAAAGCCAGAGAGATGGCTCATGGTTCAGACAGTTTGAAAGCATTACATCCTGTATCCTCTCATCCAAGATTTCAGATGTGTGACATCACAATTTAAAGTCTTACTCAAGTTTGGATCTGGTCTGTCACCCAAACATTCGTGTGACTTCCATGGATTTGCTTCTTATCTGGTGGCACTTCTGGGTGGAAACTTGCAGAGCTAAGGCCTGTTTGGAGGAAGTAGGTCATGGAAGGTGTGGGTTCAAGTATATCTGTTGTTTTCAGTCACCTTTTTTGACTCCTTTTCCAGCTGTCCCAAGATAAGCAACTCTGGTCTCAATGACTCATCCCTGCCATGATTTGCTACTGTGCCTCACTGCACACCTAAGAGTAGTAAAACCAGTTGAGCGTCAGCTTAACTCTGTGAAACCATGAGCCACCCCCCCAAAAAAACATCTTTCTTTAAGTAAATTTTGTTAACATTCATAGAAAATTAATTAAAACAGGTTCTTCAAAGTCCTAGAGGAAACCAAACCTATAGACTGTGGCATTGGTACTTTCAGATGGCATCAGTAGGGGGTGGGGGCTGGAGAAATGGCTCAGTAGTTAAGAGCACTGGCTACTTTTCTGGAAGACTCAGGCTCAATTCTTAGCACCAATACTGTCAGGCACAATTGCTTGTAACTATAGTTTCACGATACTCAGCACCTTCCAGCTTCCACTGGCAATGTATATACATGCTGAACAGACATACATGCAGGTTAATCTCCCATTCACAGAAAATAAAAAGAAATAAGTCTATTTTTTGAAATAAGTATAAGTTACAAGGGAGTTACCAAAAAGGATAGCTTTCCCAATTCTTTCTTTTCCTCTGTCATATATTTTATTTATTGAAAGTTGTGTGCATGTATATGCTATATTTTGGTCATATTTACCTGCACTCTATCTGTGAAATTCATTTTGCCCCACTCCAATACATCTCTTTCTCAACTTCGCATCCTAAAAACAAACAAACAAACAAACAAACAAACAAACCAATGAGTCCAACTAGTGTTGCCTGTGTGTACATGGCTCATCTAATGTCATGGACACCCTACCAAGAGCCACTCTCCAATAAGAAAAGAGATTCTCTTTCCCTCAGAAACCACCAACTCTCATGAGCTCCTCAGCCAAATGGCCCCTCCTCTTTCCACGATGGAATTTTTTATCAGACTGGCACTGCTGTGAGTTCATGTGTATAAGATTCATGTCATGTCCAAAGGCCCACCTTTCCTTTCATTCCTCCCCATTCTCTGGCTCTTACACTCTTTCTGTTCTTTCTTCCAAGGTGTTCCTGAGCTTTGGTGTAGAGATGTTCATCTAGATGTCTTGGTGAGGTCATTGCCATTGTGGGTTGAGTAAGTATTCTCTATGGTGCTCATGCAATGATGACAGAATAGCATGGTACTCAGAGGATGTCACCCTCATTAAACAATGCAAGATGGTACTAAATTGTGGTGCAGCTTTAGAACTACAGTTACACTGAAAACCTGGTTTAAACCCTCTTACCCACCAGTGTGTGAGGTACCATTAGAGGTAGATCACCTTTAACTATGTCCTCATCCTTTTCTTTTGTCCTGTCCAGCAGGACATTAAACAGGGGTCCAGGACATTAAACAGGGGTCCGGGGAGATCACCTGAAAGAGAGCAGGGGTAGCAGGCAAAGACGCAAAGAATGGCGAACTGTCTATAGGCTGATCAGATCACAATTTTTACTTTTTCACACACGGGTTATATACACAAAAAGGCAAGGTGTGGGGAAGGGGATGACACAGGATCGTAGGTGTTCAGGGGGAGTACAGATATCTTCCAGAACAGTGTGTCAGCTGGGTGAAGGTTCAGGGGACAGGCCACTATGACTCCGCCTATGATTCACTTGTCCTAATCTAAGTTGGTACTATCTACCCAAGGTCACCTATCTACAAGGTCTATGACTAGAGCCTGACAACTATCCACCAAAGCTGTTTGTTTACAATAGCTTCTAGCCATCTGTTCTAGTGCTTTTCCACAGAGACCAAGACTTTGTGCTAGCAGGCATGTATGTTAGGCCTATGGCTGACTTCAGGCCTATGACTGATTCCAGGCCTTTAGTGTATAGACAGAGATGCCCCTGACATTCTTTTTCTCTTTACCAAACCATGAAAGCATTACATATCGCTAAAAGAACTAACAACCTGAAAGTACTTAGATGTCTAGGGGCCTTTTACATGACAACACAAAGCACCATATGAGTCAGAGAAAATTCAATGTTTCTGTTGCTTGTCTACAAATGCAATAAACCACCAAGTACTTGTTTTGATTGATTTTTCAAATTGTGCTGACTGAGTGGATTGGCAGTTCTTAGGTAACAAACAAACTACTTAATCTTTCTCCTTCCTGAATGGAATCTTGGGTTTGTTCAGCATCAAACTGTATTGTCACTAATTATGAAGATACTCACATTATGAATATTCCATATACTGAAATATGTTACTTGGCTGTATTAACAAGCATTTGTGTTATATATGTATGTGCTTGTGTGTGTGTGTATATATATATGTGTGTGTGTGTATATATATATATATATATATATATATATATATATATATTTCCAAGGAGCTATACTGCAGAAAATAAAAATGTTAGACATGGCCTCTGCTTTTAAAATGTTTGAAAGACAGCAACCTTTATTTGTAGCTATTGTGAACTCAAAAGTAAGGGTGGAGAAAGAGGTCTATATGGAGTTGAGATATTTGGCCTGAGCCTAGACCTAGAGGAAAGAATTAAAGGCACTTGGAGGAAAGGGGGGAATATAAGAACAACACAAATGTCAGTACTGTGGTCACACTGGCCATGATCAAGGTATGGCAGCTACAGGAAGGCAGCTAACTAAGGTGAGAACCAATTTTTCAACAGTATTGTGTGTTTAGATTTTGTGTCTGAACATCACTAAATGAGTGTGGAGGGTTTTAATATCTCACAGATATCCTTGGGAGGTAGAATACTGAAGCTCGACCCCCAACACTGCTGCTTTCTTACAGATTATTTGATATCTCTAAGCTTCGGTTACTTTGTGGACATATTAATGCCTGTGCAGTCCCTTAAATGTCTAAGGGTTTTTCATTTACCAGCAGAAACTACCATGTGATGCAGAGGAAATTCAATTGTTTTGTCTACAAATGTCAAATAACCAAACACCTGGTTTGATTAATGCACAATACAAGAGATTCTTTCACCAGGGCTTCTAGTATATGCCCATTTTTGTCTCCTCTGTTCTCAGAAATAATAAGCATATAAAAATTTAAGGACAACACTATTATATAGGAGAGGGCACATCCCATTCACTTACCTCACACAGTCTGTGCAAATATGCATTATTAAAAGTTTCCTGAAGGTAACCTATATAATAGCTATAAAAATATCTCACCCAAATTCATACCCTATTACCTAGTAATTTCATCTGTTCATCCATTAACAATATACAATTACATATTGGTATTTTTTTTTTTAAAGAAAGTAACTTGAAACATCTACTCTGGTCCTCCATAAATTGAAATATAGGTGTGTGGCTCTGTGCTTTTAAGGTTGTCTGAAAGATGTACTCATTATGGACACAACATCCCCTGAGTACAGCCAAATAGTGGGTGAATGGTACTTGGAGGAGAGAGAAGTCACTCGTGAATGAGTGTTACCCAACATGATGTTGTGGCTGGAATAGTCTGAGCTGAACTTTGCAGAATAAATGTGTGGCTTTTAGTTGTATTTTTTTCAGTCAAGCCCCTCATCTCTCTTCCCTCTTTCACAATCTCCATTCCTGGGTCACACTGGGAAAATGTGTTTCATGTAATTGGAACCATTTTTCCTATACAAGTTTTCCAAAACATGTTTTATACCTGGATATAAACAGGTGTTATTGGACAATGTTTCACAACTGATTACTTGGGGTGATGTCATAGAGTTTATCTAAGTATCTTGGGTGTGGCTGTTTTTTAGAATTGTCATTTCATCATTTATATCACATATTTATATTACATATAAATTTATATCACAAGAAACAAAGTAAAGCAACATGAGCAGAAGAATATTCCAGACTAATTTCCCTTTAAAGTTTGGGTGGATTTTTTTTAACCTATGATGTTTCTACAGTCCAAGATTAATGAAGATATAAATTTCTAGATTGACAACAGAAATTTCTAGATTTGGTCTAGTCAAAACAGGAAAGTCCCTTTTCAGACCTGCCTTTTGTTAGAATTACTTGACGAGGGTGACTTAAAATTGATGAACTGGCCACCAAAGAATCCAATTCAGATTAATTAATGATAGAAGAAAGAACCTACAGCTATAAAGAACATTATACTCAAGATCTTATGTCCTTTCTAAAACAACACATGTGCCAGTTGCCAGAGATTTACGTGTTTAGACAGCAAAACCATGCAAGCTGTCATTCAAGAGAAGCCTGGAGAATTCACAAGAGTGTTTTTCAAACAGGCAGATGTGTATCTGGAACACAACTCCCCATTCTACTTACCCTAAACTATCTTGAAGCCAAGGGCCACATATTTGAGAGGACTGCAGAATTCACCTTGTGTTGTCAACAGTAAATATGTCAATCACACTCAGAAAATGCCTGACAGCTTCTGATTCACATTTGCATTCAATCAAAAATAGCCACCCACAGCTGCCTTTGGCTGGATTGGCAGCCTCAGGACCCAAAAGAGGAGCCAATAGTCACTTTCTTTTCATTTGTCACTCTGTGGGTGGAATGTCTAGTATTAACTACATGGAGGTCTTGAGTTTCTGGGGATCTGTTTTTGTGATACTGCATCATGGTGTAAGACACATCATCCCAAGACAGGAACAGAAGAGCATTCCCTGGCTCTGGCAGCCCCATTGCCAATACTATGCAAGAACAGCTCCTCAGAGAGCTCTTAGTGGCTGATGCACCATCAGATGTCTACAGAGTTAAGTGCCCATAACTAACACAGAGGGTTTAAGTTTAAAGCTAAGGTGACAATAGTCTTTCATGCTAATTCATATAAGAAACTTCAGAACATCAAGGTAAGATTTTAGAGAGGTAGAGAAGAAGGTGCTGGAGATAGGTAGCTCAGATTTGAACTTTTGCTGCACCACCTCTTTCCTATTTGGGTGTGTTTATTTAACCTGGCTGTATTTCAGGTCCTTCTCCTGAAAGAAAAAAAAATGATGCCAATATTTTATATTCAATTTGTACTTATTCATGAAACTCATGCCACTAGATAGTATACATTTTGAACATACATAAAGTCAGAATAAAGTGTTTTCTCCAAAGCTGGGAGATTATATTTCTGAGCCAAGAGTTACATGGTCGAGTTCATCTTTCCTTTTAGATGGTTTCTCTAATTCTCTATTTATTCCTCTTCTCTCAAGTATACTCTTCCACGAAATGCATGCTTCTCTACTGAAAAAAAAAAAAACTGAATTTTCATAACCTTCTGTGTCTGAAACATGTTTGCAAACCACACAGAAAGGGAGGATGTTGTAAGTAAGGTACCACACCATTGTTTTATCTTGTCAGCCTGGATCTCGTCATCTTTTTCAGAAAGTCTTGTGAAGGGTTTACTGGGTATCACAGCTAAGGTATGCATTTTATTTTAGTAAAAAAAATTGTCATGGGGATCAATTTCCAGGAAACTAATTCTTTCCATTGTAATGAACAATTCCATCCTATGAAAACAGAACCCCTCCATGAGCAAAGGTCTAATCAATAAACCAGAATTAGCTGTGATGTGTTGCTTGATTATAAAGAACTAATGGCCACTGAAAAGATAACCTTACACCAAGCATCTTGAAAAGCAGATGACGTGCCAAAGGGACCAAGATCTGCACAACAGGCAAACTTAAGCTACACAAGAAAATGCATGATGGACACTGTGACCTGAGAGAAACAACGCTCAGAAAACATTAATTGCATATGGGGGAAAAGACGAAAGGAAAAATTGATATTTAGAGTAGGGTAAGGAGAATAGTCTGTATCCAGACAGTTCCAGAAAATTGTTAGTCCAAGAGGAGGTAAGACATGTCTTATACAAACAGAGCAGAAAGGAGGGAGTCACAGTCAAGAGATCCCAGGACCAGAACTAAAAACCTAGGAGGGAGGGATTGATATCTTACTTGGATCCAGTTATCTTGTTAATCTGAAATATATAACGGTCTTTCTTAGTAGTATTTACCTCATGGGACATAATAGATTATTTGCAAAGACATGAATGTTTTATTTGAGAGTAGGCTTTTTAGTCCCTTTTAGAGATTTCCAGATCAAGAAATTAAAACAGGTCAAAGAAGCATGGATTTCAGCTACATGAGGGTCTTGTAACACCTCCATGGCAGTTTCCTCACATCTGTATCTGTCTAGTAGGGAGACATATAGAGATAGACCAGTAAATACTGTATAACAACTGTAAAAGAAAATATACTCTCTGCCTAGTGTCTTCGGATCTCACAAGAAGATCGGCTAGTTAACATCCTCCTAGGAAGAGCAAGTAAGGACTGGTAGAGGTTAGGTGAAGAATCTGAAGATGCAGGAGATGCCGAGAAAACTAGAATCAAGAGCTCTTGATGTTTTTGTGATGATTCAATATTCAAATGAGTACAAAATCCTAGCCAATTTTATAGACTTTGGAACTGAGAAAGAAAAAAGGATCCCAGTGAATGCCCAGACTGAATATGATTCTAAAAATGCCTTTGGCATTAGCATCTTCCTGCTCCAGGGGAGTGACTTCCAGTAATAAGACACTTTAGACGAGGATAATATGATACTAATAATAATGGCTACCATTCACTCAGAATCTCCAGGCATTGTTTCAAGCACTTGAAATAAATGAACTCTGTTAACGCGTACAATTCTGTGAAGTGGATTTTTATTATCTGGGAACCAAACCCTTGTCCTTTAGAAGATAGTGTGAACCTGAGATTTTAATGGCTGAGCCCTATCTCCAGCTTGGATTTTTATTATTTGTACAGATCAACATAATGAGGCTACATACCTGACATCACAGCCATAAAGAGCAGAGCCAGGCCTGGAAGCCAAATAGCCTGTTGGTAGAACCTATGATCTTAGCCATTATGTTTGGGTGTGTGTTAGATAAATACCATTCCATACTTGTGCCAAATTTGAAATGTATCTTAAATTAAGTCATAGTTATAATTAAACTTGTAGACTCCAACTTTTAAAAAGTAGTACATTAATTGACTTACTATGTGACTGACTGATTGATTCTATGTGTGTGTGCGAGTGTACATTTGTGGGAGTATGCATATATATGTATGTATATATGTATATATGCACATGTTATGTATAGAGCATGTATTCACACACATATGTTTGGATGTGTTCTTGACATAATATATGTACACATGGAGGCCAGAAAGACAACTTGTAAGACGTGGTTCTCCTCTTTGGCCAAGTAGGGACCAGGGATTGAATTTGGATCACTTTGAATCACAGACTTGGGAGCAAGCATCTTCCCGTGCTAAGTTATCTTGCTATCACTAGATTAAAACTTTTTTGTCATTTATATGTTCATATGCTATTTGTGACATGTTACAAAGATGTACACAAGCTTTCCAAAAGAGCCTACCCCTCTAAAATTGAGGCCCTTCATATACATAGGTCTTTATGTGCTATGGGATGACCAAGTGCCTGGCATGGAAAATTGTCCACTATCCATTTGGTAAATGGTTGAAGAAGCTACAGTGCTATCGGCATTCACCCAAATAGGAAGACCACCAGGTTTCCACTCAGCCCATAAAGTGTAATTAATTGTCCACAATATCTTTCTCTTCTAGTAGGCTTATAGGCTGTATGAGTGCAGGGACTGCATATTTATCTTTTGTTTTATTCCAAGTGAAAATCAAATTACTTGGGACATAGTTGAATGCAATAACTTTTTGGTAACTAGTAAATTAGATTTATAGAGCCTCATAACTTCCTGTGGAGAGAGGAGAATTCAGTGCCAGGAGTTATCAGATGAGTGTTGCCTGGGTCACCAGGTTCTGCTGTGATCTCATTCTGACTGTGGGAAGGGATTTGTTATGTCAAGTCAACCAGTGTTCATGGAATTGACAAAAGGCATGGTTTTTTGTTTGTTTGTTTGTTTTGTTTTTTTTTGTTTTGTTTTTTTTTGTTTTGTTTTGTTTTTTTAGCTCAAGGTAGCATCTGTGGCAGAAGTAGAACTAGGAAAATGGGGGAAGTGCCCTGGGAGGTAAGGGGTTGAGAAATTAAGGAAGTTACCAAGTATGGTCCATTGAGAAGTCTCAGCCTTACATAGAGGTGTGAAGCTCAGAATGTTTACTGGAGCACCGAGAAGTGGCAAAAATTACGGTTAGAAAGAAACCATAAGATTCATCCATGGAAACTCTTTAACCTGGGGAAAGAAGTCAATGACCCAGGGTCTCTGTCAAAGGGGAGAAGAATGAAGGAAAGCAATGACATTTCAGGGAGAACACATAGGCCTCTTAGCAGATGAGAAGTGAAGCAGAGGGCCATTGTGTAGACAGGTCTTTGTGCACAAAGGAATAAGGTAGCATCTTCTAACTAATGGCACTCTAAGAGCTTGACCTCATAAGGTAACGGTAATTTGTTTTGGTTTGGTTTTGTTGGGGTGTTTGTTTTGGTTTTGAGGCATGGTCTCATTTATCTCAGGACAGCCTGGAACTTACTAGACTGTTGAGACTGGCCCTGAATCCCCGATCCTCCTCCTTCATCCTTCAAAGTGCTGGGATTCCAGGTGTACATGACCACACTGTGTGGGAAAGATCATTTTGATCAAAAGAAGGCCTCTCAGTGCCAGGAATCACACCTACTGGGAAGTAACGTCAACTCTAATTGATATTTGAGATCTGAGAGTTAGACTTGACAGTTCTTCATACAGACTCAGTGTAGTTTTTCATTAGTGATCCTCAGTGTTCATTTCAGAACATCCACAGCTGTAATATTGGATACATATTGCCTTAAATGTGCCCTTAAAAGTATTCACTGACATTCTGAGACCAGTGCCTAGATGGTCATATGTTATTTGGTAATCAACGCTGTGGAGGGAAGTTCTGCAACAGGAATCAGGAAAGCCAAGTTCAAATCCCAGCTTCGTCACTTGGTGGTCATGTGGTCTTGCTAAGTCATTGTATCCCTTAGTTCTCAGTGTACGGCATCCAAAACACATAAACACCAATCCTAACCAAATGCAATTACATATGAATTCTTTTGAAGTATATACAGGGTCTTTACACATGAAGAGTGTAATGAAGATTTGTCATGAACCTTATACATTATCCATTTTGCATATTTCTGTCCAATGATGAGGACCCAATACACTATCACTGTAATTTGAGAAAAAAATCTTAATTAAGGTTGGATGAGGTATAAAAATTAAGCCCTAATGTACTTGAGTTGGTGAACTTATGAAAAGAGAGAGATCACCCTCATGCTGAAGAAAAGCCATGCAAGACATAGCAATGAGGGGGGCTTCCAGGAACAAAGAATTTTGTCATGTGAATTCTTCAACTTTTCTAGAACTATGAGAAAATAAATTTCTGTTGACTGAGCTCTGTAATGTATAGTAATTTGTTGAAGCAACCTGAGCAGACTAAGTTAACTACATACATTAATTTATTTTTCACAGTATTTCACATGGATAGGGATTTTGTTCTTTTTTTAGCATATTAATTATATAAAATAATGGGTTTCACTGTGGCATTTCATACAGTCATTATACTATTTCCATGTTTCTTTATTTTTAGAGTTGATGCTCCCATTCAGAAATAAAAACTGCCATAAGCAGCAGAAAAATCTCACCCTCATCCCTGGTCAGAATTCTCTGTAGAAGCAAAACTGTTTTGTTTTGTTTTTTTAAGACACAGGAAAGAAGATGAATTATTTAGAGTTAAAAATCAGGAAAGAAGGATAGGGAGATGGCTCAGCAGGGAAAGGGCTTGCCGAACAAGCATAAGGAATAGATCTGGGTTCCCTAGGACCTACTGAGGAGCTGGGTGGGTGTAGATGCTTGCTGGTAACAGCAGCACAAGTAAGTGGAGATGTACAATTGTCAGCACAAGCTGACCAGCTGTAACAGCCTAAAGGGCAAGCTCTGAGTTCAGAAAGAGAGCTTACCACTTGGACAGTGATTGAGGAAGGTATTTGTCATTAACCTTAGCCTCCAAAGGTGCATCCAAATATACATGTGCACACGTGAGTGTGCCCACACATATTAAAACACATACACATAGTACACTTACAAATAGTTTTAAAGATCAGAAAAACATCCTCAGTAGCATAATGAGACTTCTTAAGAGTTTAGTGTGTGTGTGCGTGTGTGTGTGTGTGTGTGTGTGTGTGTGTGTGTTGATGGTGGTGGTGGTGATGGTGATGATGGTGATGGTGGTGGTGGTGGTGTGGTAGTGGTGGTGTGTGTAAGTTTGGGGGGCGGTTCATGTACAGATGTCATAGAGGCCATAATAAGGTGTCTGATCTCCTGGAGTGATTTATATGCAGTTATAAGCCACCATACAGGAGCTGGGAACTGAACTTTGGTCTCCTGGAAGAGCAACAAGCTCTTTTAACTGTAGAACCATCTTTCCAGCCTCCACGTGAGGACCTCTAAAAGGCAGTGTGAGCCTGGAAAGGGTCCCATGAGATCCAGACATCATTCAAAAGTGGGGCCTATATTAATCTTTTGCTCTACTCATTGTACCAGCTTACTGGTTCATTCCTTGATTCACTGTCATATTTTCAAATAGCTATGAAATAAATATCAAATAGTCTGACACTATCACCTAAAGAGTCCTTAGCTAACCCAGGATAAGACAGAAAAGTCTTCCCTAAAAAAAAAAAAAAAACTCATTTTGGCAGCTGGAAATCTGGAAAGGTGATGAAAATATAAGAAAAGGGAAAACATTGATTCTCGGGAGGATCCAGGGGCAAGACAGAACAGCAAGGCCACATAACGGAAAAATGAGAAAGATGAATGAGGTCAGAGTATACAGAGCAACAGGGGCTACTGCAGGGAAGAAAGAGACAAAGACCTTATAAGCTTGAGCATTTGTGAGGCATGTAGGCTTTAAGAGCCAAGGGAACTTTCTAGTGCCTTGAGGTACTCATCTAAGAGGCTTAAGTTAGAAGAAGAATGACTGTGAAGAAGCTTTTTTCTGCTTCCTTTAGCCTCCTTGTCCTGTCAGAGCTTCGCTTTCTAAAGCAACCTAATCCTCGTTAGAGGAGAACAGAAAATTCTACCTGACATTTAATGATGTCATGGGCTCACCTAGCCAATTTTAGCTAAGAAATTGTAGTTCTTTTGGTATCCAAGTAACTATTTAAAGGCAGACTAGGCAGCTATGGACTTAGGCCACAAAGAAGCAATTATTTAATGGATGGAAAGTGCTTTATGGATAGAATGCAAAGTGGGAAATAGAATTAAAATAATCTGCATAGAGAATGGTAGTTGATGGAGGTTCTAAGCAAAATTTTCCTCTATACTGGTCTTCCACATCTGATTGGCTAGTATTGCTGTCATTGATAAACACAGATCATTCTGGAAGGGAAATGGTTACAGAACGTGTTTCCTGTGTTTCATTTTGTATTTCTCATACAAAATGCTGTTCTATGGAGAACAATCACAGTGGACCCCATTTGGGACACAGCCATTACAAATTATATAATTTGCCTCACTTCTCACTGTCGTTTCCTGTACAGCAGAGGGTAGCAAGTACTGACATCACAGCTATATGAACCAGCAGACAGCTATATGAACTAGGTAAGTGGCCTTAGTGCATTTTAGTTAATTGCTGTTAATTAATTAAGCCAAGCCTACAGTTGTTCAAAAGTAGATTTGTGGACTTATCCATTCAAAGTGGATTTATCCATTCATTAAAAAAAAAAAAACTTGAAAGTCATTTACTGACTGACATCCTAAACCTGGAGACATAACAGTAAATAGGATTGACTTTCTTGTCCTTCAAACTGTAGAATAAGGGTGATATAGTTAAAAGTCAGTGCTATAGGAATGCAGAATTAAACCTAGTGAATATTTGTTTTTAACTTTTCATTCTGAAACTATTTCACATCCACAGGAAGTTTAAAAAGTAATACCCAAGAGTCTAGTATTCTCTGTCTCACCCTCCGACACAGGAAGAAAATTCTGACGTAACTATTCTACAATGTCATAGCCAGGTCATTGAGAGGACAAACTACAAAAAGTAGTTATGCTGAACCAACTTTTACATGTTTCTGTAGGTATTACAGCCAGTGTTATTTTATTGTATATATAAATTTACATGGCTACCATCACTTAAAATATCTATAAATATATGTGAAACAGACATTAATGACACTCAGAACAACAAAAAAAGCTGGTATTCTTGACTCAGCTAAGCCATTTTAGAAAAAACAAAAAAAAAGCTGGGCTTTAGAGACCTTGTTGGGAGTGCTACTTTACTAACTTGTGTTGATCCAACAAGTTTCTTATTTCATCTATACAAGGTCTATTTCTGGGAGGTTGAATGGGCTTGGCCAGTTCTTGGTGTTAAGTTTTCTAGACAATCCTGTTGTCTGTGAAGGTCATGAAAAAGCCAATGAGTGGGAATGAATGCTCAACTCCAAAAGAATAAGTTTTTGTCACCTTTAAGATCTACCCCAGTGAAAATTTCTTGCTGATAGGAATCATTTATTTCATGGGTATATTTAAATTTTCAGTAAACACCTTGTCTTCCAACTGCAAGATATCTCATATACATTAATGTCTCTGATCTGGTCACGGATGTTGGACTAAAACAATAGTCAGTTTTTCACACTGAACTGAAGATAGGAGTTTGCATGAAATGAATGTAAATCTATTTTTAAAAGGCAAAACAAAGAAGAGACCATTACACTACCTTATTGCATGAGCTACCCTGAGCCCTAATATCTTAGTTAGAGTTTTACAACTGTGAAGAGACACTATGCACATGGTACTCATATAAAGGCAAACATTTCATTTCATCTAGCTTATATTTTCATAGGCTTAGTTCATTGTCATCATGGTGGGAAACATGGTGGAATGCAGGCAGACATGGTGCTGGAGAGGTAGCAGGAAATTCTATATCTGGATTGGCAGGCAGCAGGAAGTGAACTTGTTTGAGCTCCCAAGATCTCAAAGCCCATCCCCTCCTGATAGACTTCTTCCAACAAGGTCACACCTACTCGAGGAAGGCCACACTTCCTCACGGTGCCACTCCCTATGGACCAAGCATTCAAACAAAATAGTCTATGTAAGACATTCCTACTGAAACTACCACACCTGACCATATGTTACTATTCTTATTTGCTCTACTCACCATATTTTGTGTATGGGCACATGTGTAAGGAGGTATATGTGCATGTGTGTGTATACACATGTGAGTGCCAAGGCTGATACCAGGAATCATCTCCTATCACTCTTCCACAGTATTTATTGAGGCAGGGCCTCTCAGATAAACCTAGAGCTTACTAATATAATCAGTCTCCCTATTCATCTTTCCTGTCTCTGCCTTCCTAGGCTGGAATTACAGGCAGACCACCATGCATATTTATCATTTAAGTGGCTTCTGGAGAATCCATATTCTGTCAAGCTCTTACCCTCAGATCCATCTCCCCAGATCGCATTAATCCAATGACAGCACACATCTCCATAATGTTCCACAGAGAGAAAATTCTAAGTGAAAGACACTTCTTTGCCAGCATTAACCTGCAGTACTTGACACTATGTTTCTTTTGCTTTCCTCCATGAAAAATCAAAACGAGACTTGATACGTTGGTTTTTGCCTTTATCATTCTCACCTGAGTAGGAAGTGATATAAACTCTTTTCCTAAACACAGCTGGAAATTAGGTTGCAAAAGTGAGAAAGAAGTGAATGATGGATCAAAAATGGATGAGCCAGAAACCAAACTCTTCCTGTGTGAGAAAAGAGCCATTCTCTAAATCATCTAGGGCTGGACTTACGAAAGAACTAACTCTTCTGACAAAGACTTGATCTTGAGTAGCTTCTCATAAACTACTTGACAGGAAGTCAAAACATGAAACTTCTATGTACAGTAAAATATGATGAATTTTCTGCATAAGCATGTCTAGTCTTTCATCCATTCCAGAACCAGTGCCCCTTACATGCATATTTTGTTTTTATTATTCAAGATGGCTTCACTGTGTGACCCAAACATGCTCTGAACTCGCTATCTTCTTCCTCTGAGTCCCAGTACTGAAATTATACTATACCGCATCATGATTGGCTTATGAGTGGTTTTGAAGATTTTTCTATATCCTTGAGTCTAGGTTGCTGCCTTCATGATTTGCTTCGGCCAGGAAAATGTGAGAAAGTAGATAAGCCTACCAGTTCCACATTCCAGCATCCATGAACCTTCTCTTGCCCCTTCCTCTCTTAGATCCTGCCTTCCCATGAGAACAATCCTGGATTAATTTATTAGAGAGTAAGAACTCAACATAAAGCAAAGCCAAGATATTTTGGCCGTGGACACCATCATAGCCAACCCCCAGATGACCACAAATACATTTTGAGCCCCGATGAAATACTCACGCCTGACCCAGATTATTAACATCACCTCACTCATAGAAACATGAGCAAAATAAAACTCTCATTAATACATGAAGATCTGTGGCTGCTTTTCTGCAGCACTAACATGACAGTGGATAACCAACACCACAAGGCTCTTAATCCCTTTCCTATCAGTATTTCCTTTTCTTTTGCCTAGATACAGTGAAGCTTTATCTGAATTAGGCTGGATTTCTGCCGGGTGAGAGCAAGCAACACCCTTCTGGTACAAAGACAGTGATGTGTTTTACTCCTGTGTACAATACAGCCCACAAATCTCTTGTAGGCTGCTCTGTGGCAGAACTGGAGGCTAGATGCTGGCATCATCTTTCAACCTGAAAGAAGCTAAATCGAGCAGTAGCTCCCGGGCACAACCATTTCCAATCCAGTCCCCTAGCACGAGAAAGACCTGAGTAAAAGAACTTTAGACCCTGGGTTTCTAGTTTGATGGGCTAGTACCACAATATTTCCACATGCAGATATTTGTTACAAATATTTATAGGGAAGGAGGAATCATCTCTCAGTGAAGCCTGAATTGTGATATTCTCTACCGTCAGTAGATGTCATGTAACTCCATAGTTTCTCTGACCCTGATAGAATTTTTTTTTTCTTAAAGAAAAAATTGCTTCAGACAGGATATTGATCTTCCTGGATTTCTTTTCAAAGGCTGAAATTTTCTCCAATAGAATAGGAAAGAATGCATCATGAGGATCTATTAAAAAGCATTTCACCAACTAATTCTCACTCATACTTTATGGCTAAATCTAGCAAATCAACTAGCCTTGGGTATCCTAGTTTGTGATTGGAATTGCAAAGTCATCAATAGCTTTGACAACTGCTTGTGTCCATTACCCATCTCCACAATAATGCAGTAAAAGACTTTCATTTCTAGGCAAGCTACAAATACAACTCAATACTGCCATTGGTGTGCATCAGCTGACTCAAGGCTGCCTTTAACCAATCAATATAAAGACTTACCTTTTTGCCTCCCAAAGAAACAGCAGCCAGGGACCCAGAATTAGCAAATCAGTAAACCTGAAAAAGCTTATTTGTATAAAGAAACTAAAATGTATGGTAAGTTTGCCTACTGAAGGTTCACATTGTTCTATGAGGACTACAATTCTTACACACACACACACACACACACACACACACACACACCACCGTACAATAAACAATATGCATTGGCAGACCTACTCAGAAGCTTCTATAAGTGGGTACCCTTCCACTCACAGTCTATATTCTTTAATCTTCTAAAAACAGTACTTGAAATGAGACAAACACAGAAATAAGGGTAAGAGAGGTAGTTGTTGCCAGCACTTGGGAGAAAGATGAAGTGAGACTGAGAATTCAAGTGTATTCAGGGCTGAGGGAGTTCCAAGGCTATTCTGTGCTCTGTAGCGATATCCTGCTAAATCAATGCATGATGAAAATAATAAATAAGTTAGAAACTTAAAATTTAATCATAGTAGAGTCATATTCAATATAGCAATTAGAATCTGATTATATTACACACCTATCGAGAAAACATATCCTACCTATAGGAAAAATATATCCTACCCATGTGGAGAATGTATTCACATAACTATTTAGTTTTTAAGTCTTTTTTGTTACTCTGTGTGTGTAGGAGGAGCTAAGGTGGGAGGAATAAGGAGAGGAAGAGGAGGAGTAAATCGAGGAGGAGGAGAAGGAAGAGGAGGAGCTAAGGGAGAGACTGAGAATGAGAGAGGGGGACATGGAAGCTGATGTCCACTTGTCTGTAGCAGTCAAAGGTAGTTGGTATATCTAGGTTGGGTATTGGCTTACACCTCTGATTGTAAAGGCATCTTGTTATTATTGATCATTACCAAACTTATAAGCCTTTGATTGATCTTTAAGCATTAGAGTCTCATTTTTCTACTGGGCCTGCATAGTTGGCAGGATGGTCTGGGCAATGCCCAACCTTGCAGAGACAGTGTGGAAGATTGGAAGAGCCAACTCCCACACTGATGTCTAATGGGTGGCAGGGCTAGTGTTTCTGGCTGGCCATTTCTAGCTGCAGCGTGCACGTGGCCTCTGGCCACATGGTTGAGCTCGGCAGAGACGCCACAGCTTAGCCAGTTGGCTTAACCAGTTGGCTTAAAAATAATTGCTTCAACATGTGTGCACATCATCTAAGTGGTGATTGTTAATGCATCATATTGAAGCTCCACTACAACAGTATAGCAATTATTTTTATCATTATGCTTTAAGTCCCTTAAGGTCAAGGACCATATTTTTCTGTTTCATTGCTATCGACTTAGTGCCTGGAGAGACAGTCTTCTCTGCTGTGAACACACAACACCTATTTGTTGAACAAGTGCATAAGCAAATGAACTAATTAATGCATCAACAGGTTAAAAAATTCAGAAATATGATCATAATAATCACTCTGCTCAAATAAGGAGTTTAAAGGTCTCATATGTACAGAAGTTTCCTTAGCTATTCATCTTGCAGAAACCTCTGTCTTTATAATAGGATTGTTGGCACCTTCCCCAGATCCTTTTACAAGGCCGGTCACCCATCCTCCACCTTTTACAAGTGTCAAACTCTAAAGGCACATGGCTGCATCATTTTCTTTTTCTGGAAAACTGCCCTGAGCTGACAAGAGATGCCTTGCTTGTATATGTCTGGAAGGTTACATAGCCCTTTCCTAAGAATAGTCAAGCTTCAATGTCAGGATGAATCAAGAATACAAAAAAATCTATTCTACTCTCTTAAGATGGAGTAATTCTGTAGTGTTCTTTGGTTACTGGCTCTCCACTTGAGAACGGGAGTAGGCTGGATTTTAGCTAGGCTTCTATCTGGACCGAGCTTTATTCCCTGTATTCAACATATCCATATTCTGCATGGTTTTCCCTGAGAACACTAGCTTAACAAAAACATTACCCAGGAGTTATGCTTTCCAATCAGGGTGTTAATGAAAGTTTCCTTCCCAGACATAAATAAGTCATCAAGAGTCTCATGCATGTATATCTATGTCCAAATCTTTTATCTTGGATGAACTGGCAGGTGGTACAGGTAGAAGAATATGCCCTTGCATCTATGTAATATGCCTGGTTTCTGAGAAGAACTGAAAGGTGTTAATTACAAAGCCTAGAGAATGAAATGTCAGAAATAATCTGCTACTTGTTGAGGCAAAAACATATAGATTTGGGTAAAGTCAACAGTCTTTATGGTGTGAATATTCAAAAGTTTCTTTGAAGGAATTCAGAAAGACTCCTATTTTCAGAAATTGGAAAGAACTGTGCTGAAATCTGAGGCCAGGATCTAATTTTCTAAAGTAGAAAACTTGTTCAGGAGTTTTAACTCTCAATTTTGACAAGGCTCCTAGCCAAAAGTCAGGTACTGATAGCAGCAAAATTTGACCTTGATACTGAGAAAATCCCGGAAAAGGATTCTCAAGGTGCTGTCAACAAAAGTAAGCTATGAAGCCAGAAGAGGGATAATTTACTCATATGGAACACCTCCCATGACACAGAAGTTAATATCCTGAGATGAGTCAAGGTACTACACTTGCTGCACTCCTGGGATGCCCTCCAGTAGATTGAAAAAAAGTAATAGCTGCATTAAGTACAATAGAGATGTCAGAATTTTAGGTGCAGAGCACAGAGGGAAAGATTAAATCTCCAAGAAATGTGAATGCAAGAATGATTCCACCTATCTGGTCAGGAGCCCAGGATATGACACCATTACTTCTGAGGGCCCTGGGAGCCGTTTGTTTTTCCAAGGTGTGGGTGAGAGAGTGAGCAGCAGTATGAAAAACCCACAGTGTGTATCCTCCGTGGATCAGTGCTGACAGCAGGCAATGTTTTTATAGAACTGAGCTCCCTGGTAGAATTAAGAATTAATTAAGAAACAGAGCAGCGCATGCCAGGGGGCAGCATCTGACCGTCTAAAGGAATGGGGGCATTCATATCTTTGATGCCATCAGGGTTGAAATGGCTGCTATGTCTACTCCCCAAAGGCTCCTATAGCAGCCTGCATTGCCCACTATCTTAGCACTGCCTGGCTTTTCTGACAGCAACATCCCTTCTCTGCTGAATCTTAGATTCTGTCCAATCTTATATTTTTTTCATATAAACAAAATTATGAAAGAACATTTTGGGGTAAAACAATCTTTCTCACACTCAATATTATGATCGAGTTGGTTTGACCTCGTAATTGGAAAAAAGTATGTTTCAAACAAGAGAACTTGTGCTATCACATGCACGTACATGTGAACACAAATGAAAAGAAAGGTCACCTGAGGCTCTTAAATTGTGAATTATCTTTTTCACTCACACAGGTTTAACTATTTCATGTTTGTAAGTGCAACCCAAGAGTGTCCGGGAGCATGCTCCTTAAGGAAGAATGTTCTCAAAAACTTGATTTTTTAGACCTGAGCTTAAGTAACAAGAGCTATAATAAGTAAGGGAAAGTATGCATCAAAAACATACTGTTTGGGCGCTGGAGCCATGGGTTAATGGTTGAGAAGACACAGCAGTTACTAGCACCCTGTGGCAAGGTGTTTGAACCATCTGTAATTCCAGCTCCATAGAGATCTGAGACCTCTGGCCTCCATGGATACTTGCCTTCAAGTGTACACACACACACACACACACACACACACACACACACACTCTTAAATATGTCAAGGCATGTGTCCCCAACTAAACGAAAAGGTCAGAGAATGGAATTTAGTGCAGGATGGATAGAAAGGAGGAAGAAACAGATCCCAGAGAACACAAGCTTTCTTTCTTCCAGTGTGAAATTGCCACTTAAGCGCTGTGTTCCTCTGTGTTCTTCAGCACCCCCTGGGAGATTCAAATAGATCCTTACAAGAAGGGACTCTAAGCAATCAGATCTCCACCCTCCTCAGAGGAACACATTGTAAGCTCTTTGCCAGTGGCAACGCTAAATGGCAAGCCTGCCACCTCTTTTTTTGAGACAAACATCTCAGCAGTTGGTATTTCTAAGTCACTCACTCTGGGAAACACAACACTTATCTTTCAGCTCCTTAGGCACTGCAGTTTCTGCAGTACATCACATTTTTTGTGTGTGTCACTGATCATAATGGCTGTTAATGGAGTGATCAGTAGATTTCACAACTGGCAACACTGGAAAGTCTGTCTGCCATGGTACTCCACAGCTCTTTCAATACACTTTGCTATAAAGTACTTCTCTACCATTGGGGGACAACATCATTTAACTAGACTTTCATTAGCTTTTCTAAAAGTGCTCTGACTCGCTCCTGCCTTGTTTGTGCCCTGCTGTAACCCCTTGCTCTCCAGTGCTAGCTCAGAGTTTTCACTTACTCATGAAGAATAAGCCCCAAGCTACTTCTAAAAGAATCGTAGCTGCAATCTAGGATATCACTTACTAATTTTAAGAAGAGCCAGCTGTCTGATGGGGAGCTGAATTATAGAGTAGCCCAGGTGACAACTGGGGAGAACTCTAGGTGACAAAGTGAGGTATTGAGGTTGTCCTTTTCACAGTCAGTGAGATGCTGGGTCCTTCCAGGAATGACAAAGGACACAGGTTGTGTTCCAATGGAGACTTCAGATGTGACCAGCCAGAGCTTCTGACCAATGCTCTTGTGTGACCTTAAAACAGAGGTGCAATCCCTGTAACTGATTTTGCTCAGTTTCTTTCTACTTTTTATCCTAAAATAATTATAGATTCACAGGAGACATAAAACATAGGCAGTTCCAGGAATGGTAGAGAAGCCCCATGTACATTTTCCCTAGTTTCTGGTGGTTGTATCTTATGAAACTACAATGCATTGTCACAACTAAGAACAAAATCATGGGCCTTATGTGTATAGTGTTCTGTGTCATCTTACTTGCTATGTAAATTTGTGGGAATATGGTCTTACTCAAGATACACAATTGTTCTATAACCATGAAGCTTTTTACCGTACTCCCCATTTGTGATTCTCTTCATCAAAATACCAGTTATCGGGTTGAAGAGATGGCTCAGCAGTTAAGAACACTGACTGTTCTTCCAGAGATCCTGAGTTTGATTTCCAGCAACTACAGGGTGGCTCACAATGATCTGTAATGAGATCTGATGCCCTCCTCTTCTGGTGTGTCTAATGGCAGCAACAGTGTACACACATACAATAAAATAAATCTTAAAAGAAAAGAAAAAAAGAATGCCAGTTATCATCCAGTTATGATCCAATGAGATCACAGGCATTTATTTCTCCATCTCTATTTTTATGAATTCAAGGATGTTACATGAATTGAATGATAGTGTATTCCATCTATTTTTTTTTTCTGACACAGGGTTTCTCTGTGTAGCCCTGGCTATTCTAGAACTCTCCCTATAAACCAGGCTGGCCTCAAAGTCATAGAGATGCATCTGCCTCTGCTTCTCAAGTGCTGGGATTAAAGGGGTGTGCCACCACCACTTGGCTGTATGCAGCAGGTTTTAAAGTTAACTTTTTCACTGAACACAGAACCTCTCCTATCCATTTGGCTTTTATTTTAAGCCACTAAGATTCCCAGTGATGTGTTATGCAGCCATAGTTGATACATCTCTCTTATGCAGAAAAAAAAGCTTTCTGATCAGAGAAGGAGATGGAAAGAGATTGACTACTCACTTGGACCCCACACCTCAGGTGCATGCCCATCAGATCATTAAACATCAGAAAGGAAATTGACAGTAGTGTTAAACTAAATAGAAGTTCTCTATTCACATAACAAATGTATTAGAAGGGATTGCAGTTGCATTAAGTCCAAACTAGCATTTCTGAAACGTGTGATGAGAGACATCTTTGAAGATGACACCAGTCAAAGGTAACAAAATGTATTAGGCCATATGTGACGCTATTTATCCAACAAATATGTATAAGAATTGCTTACACCCTCAATCTTCTCATCTAAGCACTTAGATTCTATAGTTTGGAGTTCACAGGCAGGATTCTTTCCCATTGAACAAGCTTTAGGGGACAATTCTGAGGCATTTATCACAGCATCATATTTGGAGAAATCCCATTCTGTACCATTTCCCCTTCCCCTGGATGTGCCAGTCTTGAAATATTTTCTCTTATCTTTCTAACCTCGAGAGCTTAACTCACTTTACCGCTAGTCATTGAATAGTATCAAGAAAATAGGCTTGAAAATCACACTGCTATGAGGTATGCCATTAACCCTCCCAGTGCAGGCATCCCTCCCTGCCTTGGAGCTGCTTCTGTGTGCTGAACCTGTTACACTCACTCATCACACAGCTGTGTGAAGCTTTAAAAGCATCCTCTGACTTAGGCTGGTCCATAAGGGTGCCGTGCATCCTCTCTAGTTTTTACCACTCTTTTTCTTCCTCATCAATTATTTTAAAGCCTGGCTCTGCACGTGGTCCTGTAGAAAACGCATGCCTTGCTGTTCTGGTGTTGCCGCTCTCCTGCTCTGTCTCTGTGCCTAGGCTATTCATGACCACAATCCACTTGGTTATTCCTTTCAGTTCTGCTGCTCAGGTAGAAGTTCTAAGGCATGACATTCATCCACATAAATAATTTTTGTAGGCCAACTGCCAATAAAAATAACCACAGGAAGGACCTAAAGGCTGATTTTTTTTTTTTTTTAGTACATTTTCCCTTTTGTAAAAGACACTATTATTAAAACATTCTTAAACAATTTCTGGGACCAGTTGCCTCTTTACAAGAGTCTCTGGTTGGTAATGAAAGAATGAACATTAAATGCTTTTACATAAGTGGCTGGGGGGAAAATAGGAATAGTTGTGTTAAGAATAGTTATTTAATTATGAGCATTTTATGGTGCTGTTAAGGTATCAGAAGCCCACAGCTTGCTTTCCTAACATTACATTTCTAAATCTAACTTATACTGCTTTCCTTCCATTTTCAACATTTTGTTTCCTGGGCAATTTGGAAACAGCAGGCTGGTTCAGGGGTAAACATTAAAATACAAATACCTCAGCGCTAGTGACTTTGCAAAGCAGCCACACAAAGCACTTGTGGTTCTAAGCATATTTTAGTTTTTTTTTTTTTTTTAAAGCGCCCATTTCTTGGGGACTGCTGTGCCATAATATCTTACCTTCAATAGGTTGTTGATTCGTGGTGACACATTAATGCCAGTGCTTTTATTACTTAGCATACAATTTGGCAATAGGCCTGATCCAGATGCAGAGGGAGGGAGTGCTAAAAAAAAAAATCTGTTTTATTGTGTTATTCCCTTTACTGGAGAACCTGAATTTGAAAAAAATAAAAAAAAAGAAGAAAAAAAAAAAAAAAGACTAGATTGCTCTACAGTATTTAAGGGTGGGGAGACTCCTTTTTTATGATGTGCCATTGTATCCTTATGTTTATTAGGTTTTTTTTTTGTTTGTTTTTTGTTTTACACACACACACACACACACACACACACACACACACACACATATATATATATATATATATATATATATATATATATATATATATAGAGAGAGAGAGAGAGAGAGAGAGAGAGAGAACACTAAGAGTGCTAATGAGCCTGTTTCAAGTAATACTTGCGATTTACAAAGGGATGGTTCTCCCAGGCACTGGCTCAGCTGAATCAATAGCACAGTGAGGGAATGTTACTTCCATCACACAGATGTGGAAGCTGACGCTTTGGTGAGGGAAGCAATTTGTATACACTCTAGTTGGGAGAAGCCGGAAGTTCAACTCAGATGCCTGACCGTTTGTAAATCTCAGCTTATCGTTTTGTATTCGTGGCTTTTATCACCCTGAAAAGTACCTAAGGAAAATAACTCCAGAAGAGAAAGATTCATGTTGGCGCATGGTCTTAGTTCTTGGTCTTTTAGCTCCATTATTTCCAGATCCATCCTTGTCGATACAGAATGTCACGGGAGCATGTGCTGCGTAGTAAAGTGTTAGAAGGTAGAAAAAAGGGACTGGGAACATGATATAGCATTTTAGAACACGTGGTGGTCAGTGGCCTGCTTATCGAACCAGGCCCCTCCTACTTTCCACCACCTCCACGACACTCCGTCGTATTATGATACCCAGCCCTCAAGAGATCAGCTGTTTGATTAGGTCAGAGGTCTCTAGTTCTAATCGCTCCCCAAAACCTCATCAACTGCCAATCAAGCCTTTCATCCAGGAGGCTGTGGGGAAGTATTTCCTTTCAAAGTCATAAAAAACTAATAAAATTTCTCCCCAAGTGCCAAAATAATGATATTTTCCTGGTAAACAACTTAGTCATGTGGTATAGATGAACCCAATGTGCTAGTTATTTAAGAGTGGTCTAGTGGTTTTAAACATTCATGCGTGCGTCTCTCCCCTTCAAGCCTATTCTACCTCACAGAACTTTTCACTTTCTTACACTCAACAGTAGTTATAGAAGGTACTTTATGGATTTGGAATTACACCAAGCATTACAGATTTAGCAGGAAACCTTCTTGGACTTAAGGATGTTGCTGTCAGACAAAGAACAAGAGCGTGAGTATTTCTGAAGATAAATAATGCGGTCATGTAATAATCTAGCTGGAGAGAGGGGAAAGAGGACAGCGATGGTGAAGAGTATATGTAGTTAGAGCGTAGGTGGTAGGTGTCTTTAAGTGTGATGTGACTCCTCCTGTCTAGATAAGAGCAGCAGCTTATGAATTCTCCCATTAGTCTGCGTCTTTTAATGACAGAAAACACATTTCCCTAGCATTCCGTTCATCTCTATGCGTATGGTATTCCTATTCAGAATTCAGTAATATCTGCAATTGGTTTCTTTTTGGTGCCCACAGCAAAAGTGAGTCAACTCTTTTCT
Source organism: Arvicanthis niloticus (assembly GCF_011762505.2). Classification (NCBI taxonomy): domain Eukaryota; kingdom Metazoa; phylum Chordata; class Mammalia; order Rodentia; family Muridae; genus Arvicanthis; species Arvicanthis niloticus. The sequence continues at coordinate 30,077,290 of NC_047670.1, forward strand.
CTCTCAGCCACAGGAAAAAAAGGTAGACTATATGAAGTTTATACTTTTGGTTACTTGGTATTCTGGGGTGTTAAACAATGGATAAAGTGCAAAGAACTGTTTGCTAGTGTTTCTTCAGCCTTATCCTCTCCTAATGTGGCTATTGTCCTTATATTCCTCTGTTATACTATATATAGTTGTGTGTGCCTTTAAAAGTTTGAGTGTCCCATATGTTAGCAGGAATCCATATATTTAATATGAGCTATAACTTACCAAATATTATGTTAGCAACATTTTATTGAACACTTATTTTGTTCTAATTTGTTTTCTTTTCTTTTTTTTTCTTTTACATGAAAGGATACTTTTATTTTCTTCCTACATACCATCTTAATGAATACGCCATGTACATTTTCTCAGCTGGCAAATAAGACACAAAGCAAAATTTCCTTGATGCTCCGAGAATCAAGAGCAGTCACCTGTGTTTGGGAGGACTGAGTTTCTTACGACGTCTGTGATACTGTCCGTGTGGGTACCAGAGATGCTTTGTAGTGAAGAACACCTGGCTGAGTTGTTCTATCATTACCCCTTGCTCAAGCTGCGTGTGTCTTCCTTCTAACTTGGTTTTCAGCACTTGCTTCTGTACTTTCTCATTATGTAGAAGATCTGGTTGAGGGATAGGCTCATAGGGGATGTCCCCTGAAGGGTAGTAGCGCACTATTGTCTTGCAGACAGATGTCTAAGCAAGCTCTGCCTCGCAGTTGTAGTCATCTGGAAGAGAAGAATATGTAGATTCGTGACAAGCACTAGATAAAGCTCCATGTTGGATAGCCTAGGCACACGGATTTTGTTCCCACGCATCCGCCATCTTGCTTCAACCCCGGCCTTCCTAATTTTGTTTTCTAATCCAATCATATTTTCTCACAAAAAAGAATTCGTGTTTTGCAGATGTGGGGAGTGACCCAAAAATTTAGGTGACTGGTTCAAGGACGGAGTTACAAGGGTGACAACACAATCTGAAATAATCAGTTTCCATTTGCATAACCTGTAATCTCAGGGACTGTACAAACAGATATTTCACCATGATTTAAGTTACAGGGCATCCATTTGGCCCAGTTGTCTTCCGTATTTACTGTTTCATTTGAAAAACGATTATTCTGTTTATGGTCCATGAGTCAGTGCTTCCAAATGTGAAACCTGGTGGTGATATTTGTTCACTAAGAGAAGGTGGTGCTGGACCTATAGATGAAGAAATGGGATACTTTATTAATCATTCTCCCACCATCCAACTGACCATCCGACTGACCTGATCTATTAAGAAGAGAAGGTTTGAACTGTTGTTTCTTTGATTAATAGTATCCACAAACAATGAAAAGATTTTAATCAGTCAGCTTATTCCAAAGAATTCAGAACTATTTCCAGATCAAACCTTCAGCAGATCTTGATAAGCACAGAGTACAATGCCGTTTCCATTTCTGTTCTATTGGATCCTTGTTTTTCTTTTCACATTAGAGGAGCCCTGTGAAAACAGGCTAGAATATTTGGACCCAGCTTAAATATTCTCCACACTAGTGTCTGCACCTTTAGTGGATCCAAGTCATGGATCTGGGAAAATTAGAGACTTCCACTGCCTCTCCTACCCCTACCCCTTTTCTTCTTCCTAGTCAATCAGTACTATATCCTCCAGGATAATAAACATCAGGAAAAGAAATATTTGATTCTCAAATCTGATCACCTACTAGAAGGACGGTTAACGTCACTCCTTTCAGTATCACATAAGCATTTGCAGTTCTGCATCATTTTCAGTTTTGACACACATGGATCCAGTTTATCTACTCTCTTAATATGATCCTCCCTGTTGGTCCCATGAAGGCTGAACACTGAGTGGGGGGGAAATCTGAGGGTGGGAAGGGGGAGTGGGAGGGTAGGTGGGTGCACACCCTCATAGAAGCAGGAGGAGGGGGGATGGGATAAGGGGTTCCCGGGTGGTGGGGGGAATGTGGTAAGGGGATAAAATTAGAAATGTAAATATTATATCCAATAAAAGAGGGGAAAAAAAGAAAAGCAGTTAGAACCAACATCCTTAATAAAATGTCAGCCCTCTTTAAAAAAAATTATCTTGATACTAAAATTTGTTTTGAGAATTGTATATTGCAGAATAATCAACCCTGGTGTAACTACTCATCAAGCAAGCTGGGCAGACCTGCTCAAACCTCGGAGGTCCTAGAATTCCATCTGGATGCAGTGAAGACACAGCATCAGAGGTTTATCAATTTACTCTTCCCCCCACCCCTCTTATAATATCTCAACGCCCATAACCAGCTTGAAGAAGCTAATGAAGAGTCCGCGCCCCTATTCCCTGGGCTTGAGGACTAAGGTGGTAAATGTTGGGCTGTCTTTCTAGGGAAAAGTAGTGGTTTTGTGGGAATAGAGAGGATTAGCTAGGATTTATTGCATAGCCATAACCTATTGGTAGAAATCTGTACAATTATTATCAAGATGAAGATATAATTTCTTAAATGGCACCAATTTACTTTGATAACAAAATTTTAAGGTTTTCATTGGTACGAGCTTCTTATTGATATAAAAGTGAGATGAATATTGTTACTCTCATAGGCATTGTACCAGTATAACACATTTAGGAATACAAGGCTTAGACCCAGTCCTTCTTTAAATTTTTTAACAGATTTGAGATGGTTAGCCTGTTAGTTAAGGGACTATAGCAAATTCATGGCTTGGAGTTTATTGTTAGGGTGTTTTCTATGTTTTATTTAGAAATAGCTAAGTGGAGTTAACAGACAACAGTCCAGATTACCTTACATGGATAGTTGGTTTTCAAAATGTCAGAAGTCCACAAAATTGACGTGACAAACATTTCTGTATTAATGTTCATTTTGATTAGAGACCTGTCTGCTCCTGACAGCTTCCTGTATTGAATTCTAAAAAGAAATTGAGCATCTTTGGAGTTACTCCAGTTGTGGTGAGACAGCCACTAGACAAGAATTGCTTCTTTCCATCTACAGACAAATTACTGTCCAGAAAAGGACACACTTGCAGAATAGTCGACTGATTATATCTGCCTAGACAGAGTAATCAGCCCTTAATAATTCTGCAGCACTAAGGTCTGTCAGATGACCCTGGGCCAGAAGGCTGAAGAACAGATGCTCCAACGTTTTGTAGTAGAGGGAGTGTTCAGGTGTTCAGAGGTCTCTATAAGTTGGCTAAGGTTTAGAAGCTATGCTTTGTGCTTCCCACAAGTATAGTTAACTCAGTCATTCTGGATTTCTGATGGGGTTGAAAACTTATAGTCTCATAGCCAATCCTGGCTATTTACCTTGAGAGAAAAGATCTGAGTGGATGGTTTTCAGCTGACATTCATTCTAAAGCCAAGGAAAAAGCCAGGTTCAGAACTAAGTGTTTTAGTTAGGATAGATGACAGAGGTTCTGGTTAGTCAACAAAATGATGGGCTGGGTATTAGGACTATCTTGTACCTCACGAGTACAAATAGGCATAATTATGCTCTAAATGTATTTTGAGAGAAAAGTTTTATTTTAACAGTAAGGGTGATATGTAGGAGGAGCTAAGGTTGGAGGAGTACTGAGAGGAAGAGAAGGAGTAAGGAGAGGAGGAGAAGAAGTAGAGGAAAAGCTAGGTGATGAGAGAGAGAAAGAGGGGGGAGACAGGGAGGCAGATGTTCACGTATCTCCACCAGTCAAAGATAGTTGATATATCTAGGTTGGGTATTGGGTTACACCTCTGATTGAGCATTACCAAACTTATAGAGCCTTTGATTAACATTTTTAAAAAGTGTATAAATGCAAAAAGGAAAAGGGGGCATGGGATAGGGGTTTTCTAAGGGGGGGGGGAGAATGGGGAAAGGGGATGGCATCTGAAGTGTAAATAAAATATCCAATTAATAAATAAATAAATAAATTTAAAAAAAGATGATCCTCCCTGGGTACAAACAGCTCCTGATCAGAGTTTCTTCTAGTGGATTTTGCTTAGCTTTCTTCTTTCCCACTGCATGGCTACCAGTCCCCAATGCCTCCTGCTTCTTCAGCTATGAATGCTGCCAACTGCTTTGTTGTAAGGGTTTAAATTTATAGTCTAGATTCTTCTCATGAGCCAGCAACATGATTGGATCTTCTCCTAAGGTCATAAGGTCATCTTCTTCATATGCAAAACGATGTGTTATGTATGGTTATATCATGGTGAAAAACCCTGACAAATGGAAATACTTCCACATCCTTTATTTCTGATTGCTGTAATTTTTTTTTTATATTATTTGGAGTATGAGAGAGAGAGAGAGAGAGAGAGAGAGAGAGAGAGAGAGAGAGAGAGAGAGAGAGATTTCTCTCATAGAAAGGCAGCTCGCTGTCATTCTTGGCTCCCAGGCAGTGCCCAGTAAAACAAATCACCTTTCGATCCTGGATGCCATAAGTGACAGACCACACAACGGGCAAGGATAACCCAGCACTCGGCCTTTGCCATGACCACACTCGACCCTGTTGGCATGCCTTAGCTAAGTAACTGTGTCTTATCCAAATGGCAGTCTACCAAAAATCAGATGGAGGGAAACATGTATTTTGGGATTTGGGTGGTTCTCCCTGATATTAATCTCCTGTCAGTGGACTTGTCCCTGAGCCCAGTGCTGACACCAGGCATGGCATAACAAAACTAAAAGAACTAGTTTAGTTTATTTAATATATTAAAACTCTATATTATCCTCATGCCCAATTATGCATCCCTATAAATTAGGAAGCCATCCTCTGCATACTCCCCAGAGACCACCTTACTTCTCACCTCCTTCTGCTTCGGAGTCTCCAAAAGACCTGTCCTAGCTCAGACAATCAGTACATTACAAATAGGCACTAATTCTCTGTTCCTTGCTGTAGCTACAGGTATTTATTATACAAGCTGGATTCCTTCTTTCAAAATCTTCTCATCGTTCTGCACTAGGAAACAGCATTTGTCCTTGTAGTGGATAAATAAGAAGTGTTTCTCTTTAGTTAACATTCATGGCATGCCTTGAAGTTTATACTATCAAAATTTTTAATTAAATACTGAAAGCTTTTGTAGCACAATATGACAGCCTGCTGCCAGATCACCAGCACCATCATGTTACATCATTTTGAAAGCACTTTCCCTGGTATGTAGAATCTTTAAGACATGCCACCAACCAAAACCAGTCAGGTTTTCTACAAAGTAAATTGTATGAAAGAGATGCTTGTAAGTTTGATTAACATTTCTCCCTCTACAAGATTCCAGGAAAAAAAAGTCTTTCTTTAGCATACTTCTTTTGTTTGTTTGTTTTTCCTTTTTATTTTATTGGATATTTTCTTTATTTACATTCTTTATTTACATTTCAAATGTTATCCCCTTTCCTGGTTTCCCCCATGAAACCCCCATTCCATCCCCCCTCTCTTGCGTCTATGAGGGAATCCCCCCCATCCACCCACCCACCCACTCCTGCGTCCCAGCCCTGGCATTCTCCTTTACTGGGTGGTCAGGGATGTTTAGCAGGAACTAGATATGTCTTAGCATCTAAAGTTTAGGGCTGCTAGGAGGAGCAAAAATGTGAATATTGTTAAGGTCACTCTTTTCCAGGGGAGGAGATAGTAGCACCCTGCAATTGTGCCCAAAGCCAAGTTGAAAAGAACAGCTGTGTGTATGTCTTTTATCCGTGGATTCAAAGGAAGCTGGATGGGGGCTGGTAGCACAGGCTATTGCCAGAGCTTAGGTGGGGTAGTGGAAAGGGACACAAAATAGGTATCTAAACCATACTCAATACCTTAAAGCTCAGAGGACATCGCAGAAGATGAAGTGAAAAGATTGTAAAAGCCAGAGGTTGGAAAAAAACTGCTGTGAAATAATACCTCCTGGATATGACAGGCTGTTCAACTCATGAGCTCACAGAAGAAGCTCAAGATTCTGTCATGTCCGGAAAATATTGTTTCACAGAAGGCATCCCAACTCAACCCTACCTGGAGAAATGAGACATTGGCATTTGACTGTGTTTTTGGAGGGAAAGCTTGTGAGAATATGCTCCCCTAGCATCTTGGCTATGCTCCCATGAATGGGCATACATCCATGTGCATAAAGACTGCACTAATTGGGTGAATTATTTGAGAAAGAGGGGAGAGGAGAGAAAGCACATGAAGTTGGGAGGGCAGTGCGATGTTAGGGGTAAGACAAGTAGGAGGTTAGGAATAGGAGTGGATATGATCAAAACATATTGTAGACATGTATAAAATTTTCAAGCAATAAAATAGTTTAATGTGGAATATAATAGTTCTTGCTCCCCTTAAGGAGATTTAAAAAACATTGAGATCCTGCTGGAAGAATAGTGTGTATACATTTATAGGAGAATTGAATGATGAAGCTATGATTTCAATTACTTCAATTCAGCATATTTTCTCACATGCTGGCCCTGGGCTTCTTTCTGTTTAACTGGTTAGCACCTTTTCCCTGAGATTTGAAAGAATGATTCATTTCTTTTTTCTTCTTTTACATTACTGAGCAACTCTCAAGTTGCTGCATGTTAAACACACGCCAAGAAAGGAAATGCATGCAATCAACCTCGGGACACATTGCAGTACTTTTTCCCATCCCACGACAGTCTCTGATTCTCATCTGTGCAACCTTTCCCTTCTTCACAGAGGACACATTTATTGAGCATCTACTTCTGTAGCTGCAGTAGATCTGCGGCTGAGAAAATAATTTCAAGCTATATTCCTGAACTCATACATGCTTCTGTGTGTCTACTTGGTTCCCTCTTCATTTTCTCTTTTCCTTCTACAAGATAATTTATGGGTACTTTGTTTATTCACCAGTGCTAGCAATCTCAAAAGTTTAGGGAGCATATTTATTTATTTATTTATTTATTTATTTATTGGCTGACTTTACATCCCAAATGCAGCCGCCTCACTAACTCCTAGTCTCCTCCTCACACAGTCTCTCTCTCTCACCCCATCTCTTCTCCTCTGAGGATGAAAAACCCCACCCTGGCATATTAAGTCACTATAGAACTAGACACATCATCTCTCACTGAGACCAGACAAGGCAATCCAGTTAGAAAAGCAGGGTCCACAGTCAGTCAACAGATTCAGGAACAGCACCCACTCCAGTTGTAGGACCTTCATGAAGACCAAGCTGCACATTTGTTACATATGTATGTGTGTGGAGGGCTATGTCTAGCCCATGCTTGCTCTTTGGTTAGCAGTTCAGTCTCTGGGAGCCCCCAGAGACTCAGGGGTTCAGGATAGTCCAGATCTTCTTATGGAGTCCCTATTCCCTTTTGGTCCCTCAATTCTTTCCCCAAGTCTTCCAGAAGACTCCCTGAGCTCCATCTAATGTTTGACTGTAAGTCTCTGCATCTGTTTCCATCAACTGCTGGATGGAACCTCTCAGAGGACAGTTATGGTAGGTTCCTGTCTTCAAGCATAACAGAGTATCATCAATAGTGTCAGGAATTGGTTCTTATTCATGGGATGAATCTCAAGTTGGGCTAGTCATTGGTTGGCCATTCTCTCTGTCTCTATTCCATCTTTGTCCCTACATATTTTGTAGGGAGGACACATTTAGGGTAGAAGGTGGGTTGGTGTTCTTATCTCTCTGCTGATAGTCCTGCCTGGCTACAGGAGGTGACCATGTCAGGTCAGGATCCCCAACTGCTAGGAGTCTCAGCTGGAGTCACCCTCATAGACTCCCTGGGACTACCCCCAGGTCCAGATCTCTGGCATGTTCTAAAGATGCTTCCACCCCCTGCCAGCCACCAATTTCTGTTTTGTCTCTCCAGCTCTTCCCTCCCTACATCCCACTTCTCTCCCTATTCCCTCCCCGACTGAGTTCCCCCCTTTCCTCCCCTTCTAATGGAGGAGGATTTTATTTCCACTTCTAAGTAAGATTCCAGCATCCTCCCATGGGTTTTCCTTGTTAATTATCTTCTTTGGGTTTGTGGACTGTAGTATGGCTATTCTGTACTTTATGGCTAATATCCACTTATAAGTGAGTAAATATTGTGCATGTCCTTTTAGGTCTGGGTTACCTTACTTGGAATGATATTTTCTAGTTCCAGCCATATTCCTGCAAATTTCATGATGTCCTTGATTTTAATAACTGAGTAGTATTCCATTGTGTAGATATACCACATTTTCTTTATTTATTCCCCAATTGAGGGATATCTGGTTTGTTTTCAGTATCTGACTATTTTGAATAAAGCAGCTATAAATATAGTTGGGCAAGTGTCTTTGTGGGATTGTGGAGTACTTTTTAAGTATATATCCAGGAGTGGTATAGCTGGGTCTTGAAGTAGAACCATTCCAAGTTTTCCGAAAAACTACCAAATTGATTTCCAGAGTGATTGTACAAGTTTGCATTACCACCAGCAATGGGGGAGTATTTCCCTTGTTCCACATCCTCACCAGCATGTGCTGTCACTTGAGTGTTTGATCTTAGCCATTCTGAAGAGTGTAAGGTGCAATCTCAGAGTTATAGTGATTTGTGTTTTGGGGGCACATTTCCACATTGAAATTGATATAATGAGACATTCCATCAGCCTCTTATTTCTGTGGATTTCTTAAGCCTTCATAGTCCTGCATAATATTTTTGTTTATTTTGTCTCTATTTATCTTATTTTATTTTTATTTAATCTTTTATGTGTATTATTCACAACTCACCTAACATGTTTGTAAGCAATTTGAGTCACTCCATGGTGACTCTCCACATAGCACTGGATAGAAAAATATCCACTGAATAGATCCAAGTCCATTTCTCTGTCTCCTGTTGTTGCTGTGTGTTTATAAACATGAGGTAACAACTCTAAAGTCTTGTACTAAGCTGCTGTAAATATGAATAATACATACACCCCAAGAAAATTCACCCTCACAGGCAGCAGACACTGCCCATAGATGATACGATCAGTGACTATAACCTCTTTTTTTATCTTTTTTTATTAGATATTTTATTTACACTTCAGATGGCATCCCCTTTCCCCATTCCCCTCCCTCAACCCCCTTAGGAAACCCCTATCCCATGCCCCCTTTTCCTTTTTACATTTATACATTTTTTAAAAATAATGTTAATCATAAGCTTTATAAGTTTGGAATTGTTCAATCAGAGGTGTAACCCACTGACCAACCTAGATATAACAACTATCTTTGACTGGTGGAGATACTTGAACCTCTGCCTCCCTGTCTCCCCCCTGTTTTTCTCTTTCTTCACCTAGCTTCTCCTCTCTTTCTTCTTCTCCTCTTCTTACTCCTTTTCTTCCTCTCAGTGCTCCTCCTACCTTAGCTCCTCCTACACATCACCCTTCCTGTTAAGATGAAACTTTTCTCTCAAAATACAATTAGAACATAATTATGCCAATTTGTACTAGTGAGGTACAGGATAGTCTTAATACCCAGTCCATCCTTTTGTTGACTAACCAGCTCCTCTGTCATCTATTCTAACTAAAACATGTAGTTCTGAACCTGGCTTTAGGATGAATGTCAGCTGACGACCATCCACTCAAGTCTTTTCTCTTAAGGTCAATAGCTATATGTTTTCAACCCCATCAGAAATCCAGAATGACTGAGTTAACTATAATTGTGGGAAGCACAAATCATAGTTTCTAAAACTTAGCCAATTTATAGAGACCTCTGAACACGTGGACACTCGCTCTACTTCAAAACGTTGGAGCATCTGTTCTTCTGCCTTCTGGCCCAGGATCATCTGACAGACCTTAGTGCTGCAGAATTATTAAGGGCTGATTACTCTGTCTAGGCAGATATAATCAGTCGACTATTCTGCAAGTGTGTCCTTTTCTGGACAGTAATTTGTCTGTAGAAGGAAAGTGGCAATTCTTGTCTAGTGGCTGTCTCACCACAACTGGAGTAACTCCAAGGATGCTCAATTTCTTCTTAGAATTCAATATAGGAAGCTGTCCGGAGCAGACAGGTCTCTAATGAAAATGAACATTAATACTGAAATGTTTGTCATGTCAATTCTAAGGATTTCTGATGTTTTGAAAACCAGCTATCCATGTAAGGTAATCTGGACTGTTGCCTGTTAACTCCACTCAGCTATTTCTAAATAAAACATAGAGAACACCCTTATAATAAACTCCAAGCCATGAATTTGCTATAGTCCCTTAACTCACAGGCTGACCATCTCAAATCAGTTAAAAAAGTTAAAGAAGGACTGGGTCTAAGCTTTGTATTCCTAAATGTGTTATACTGGTACAATGCCTATGGGAGTAACAATATTCATCTCACTCTTATATCACTAAGAAGCTCATGCCAATGAAAATCTTAAAATTTGTAAACAAAGTAAATTGGTGCCATTTAAGAATTTATATCTTCATCTTGATATTAATTATACAGATTTCTACTAATAGGTTATGGCTATGCAATAAATCCTAGCTAATCCTCTCTATTCTGACAAAACCACTACTTTTCCCTAGAGAAACAGCCCAACATTTACCACCTTAGTCCCCAAGCCCAGAAAATAGGGGCGCTGACTCATCATTAGCTTCTTCAAGCTGATTATGGGCGTTGAGATATTAGAAGAGGAGTGTGTGGGGGGGGTGGGGGGGAGAGCAAGTTGACAATCCTCTGATGCTGTGTCTTCGCTGCCTCCAGATGGAATTCCCGGACCTCCGAGGTTTGAGCAGGTCTGCCCAGCTTGCTTGTTGAGTAGATACACCAAGGCTGATCATTCTGCAATATACAATTCTCAAAACAACTTTTAATATAAAGATAGTTTTTTTTTTTAAAAGAGGGCTGACATTTTATTAAGAATGTTGGTTCTAACCGCTTTTCTATTTTTTCCCCTCTTTTATTGGATATAATATTTACATTTCAAATTTTATCCCCTTACCATATTTCCTCCACCACCCAGGAACCCCTTATCCCATCCCCCCTCCTCCTGCCTCTATGAAGGTGTTTACTCACCTACTCCCAGCCCCCTCCCCACCCTCAGATTTCCCCCCCTCTGTGCTCAGCCTTCAGGGTACCAATGATCTTGTCTCCCACCTATGCCCGACAAGGCCATCCTCCCCTACATATACAGCTGGAGTCATGTGTCTCTCCATATGTGCTCCTAGGCTGGTGGTTTAGATCCTGGGGAGCTCTGGCTGGTATAACCTCTTCTTAATGAATACAACAAATGCTCTCCTAAAAGTTATTCTCTCCTAAAAGTGGATTTTAGACTTCTCTTCCCTTCTCAATAAAGTATTACAGAGCTGAGAGGGAGGAGGGGTGGCCAAACCCAAATTCTCATATCGATCTTCACGTATACCTTGTAGGCCTTATCTTAGATGTATTAAAGATAGAAGAACTGTAGCTAGGCCTCTAAGAAGTCTCTTTATGAATAATATTGCATTTTTAGTACAAACAAGGTTTAAAATATATAGCTTGCTTGCTATTCATAAATTTTTGTTTTTATTATTTCACTTTCTATGTTCTACCTTGATCAAGCCAATTTAGTGTCTCATTTCCCTGGGGGTGTACTCCCACCTCTGACTATTTATAGCAAGATGTTAGTACTGGACAATGGCTTCATTATCAGCCGACTCTAGACTATATCAATAGCATAGAATCCATGGATATGGTGATTTCCCCCAATAAGAGAACTAAGGTAAATTAAGTAGATAGTATTCATCCTACAATATACAGAAGTCTGAGACCTACCTTTTTCTCCAAGGCTAACAAATTTTGTTGGAAGATCTCTCTTTGGAATGTAGTAGAACACTTAGTTCTGGATGTATGAAAAGAATTGCCATAGTTCACTTGTGTCATCTTGTCACATACTTGAGGAGTTGCCTCCATTAAACTGACTGGTATGCTTCTCTTTGCAGAGTTTCTCAACTGCTAATGGATGGATGATACATCCCACTGTGAGTAATGCAATCATTGGGCAGGTTGGCATGGGCTGTATAAGAAACGTAGCTGAGCAAGCCATGGGGAGCAAGCCATTAAGCAGCACTCCTCTGTGGTCCCTGCTTCAGTTCCTGTGTCTAGGATACTACCTCCAGTAACTGCTTGGCTTTGCTCAATGATGTACTGTAAAGTATAATACAGAAAAAAAATCTTCTTTCCCCAAGAAGTTGGGTTTTGTCAGTTTTTTTTTTTTTTAACCACAGCAAACTGTAAACTAAGATAGAAATGGAAATAGGAGTTAATATAATTTTCACTCTTAATATCTATGCCAGATACTGTTTTATAGGGATCAATTAAGTCTTCGCTGCATTCCTGAGAAAAGATGTATTACCTACAGTAGCATGGAGAAGAGAAAGGCCTGAGTGCATCAGCCTGACCTCTGAGTCTGTCCAGTCAGTTATCCTTCCATGATGAGAGCCATTGCAAAAATGACCATGAGCATTCAAAGTTTCCCAAGTACCATAAGACATACAAAAATTACTGGTTCTAAAGAATACCAGGTCAGCAATATTTGGCTTCATCTTTTTTTTATCCTGTTTCTCTTTTCAAGTATTTATAAAAATCTTTCATAATTTTACTTCTGTCCATTTGTCGCTACCCATGTCCGACCAGCGGAATAAGGCAATGGCAACCATGTTCTTCTTCAAGTGGTTTATTCAGCTATCCCTGTACAGTGAGCTTCTTCTCTCTCTCTTCTCTTGTCTCTCATCCCTAGCTCCTGCATCCCCTTATATGCATTGCCTTAATCCTATCAGCAGTTGCCATGAAGTCACTGGTAATTGGCCACTCTTAATGATGTGAGATGGGGTGATTGGGTAACCACACATCTCAGCGCATACAACTCTATATATGGAGTTGTCTTTTCTCTCAAGCAATGCCTATGCCAAGTGCCACCTTGTAATGGTGAGAGCGGAGCCGCTTCCCACATCCATTATCACTATTGACTTGTGTTTATTTATTTCCCAGATGTTAGCTTACAATTCTCCTCTAGTAGGCAAATATAGATGCTTCCTATTGAGTTCCTATTGCCCACCATGCCTATGTGCATTGGTAAATTCCCTTCTTCATCTAACAAGCCCCTCGCATGCTATTTGGCTCACGAAGCATGATTTGTAGCTCATCATTTTTTGAGTAGAAATAGAATAAAACTGACTTTATATTAATGAATACTGCGTCAAGAACCAGAATTCTGGAAAGCATTAGACATTTCCATTCTCTTTTGTGGTTTTCCAACTCAGGGCACTACCTGGAAGGCATATTAAAATAGTTTAAAAGTTAAATAATAAAATGAATCACTCACTTTTTTGTAATCAGTTCTGTGCCATATGTAACTAGACTTAGGAGTGTGTGTTATTTCCTCCCTGTCTGTACCTTCCATGCTTCTTCAATGGATTTTTGTTCCACTCCGTCATTCAAACATTGAGTGTAGAATTTGTAAAATGATTACAAAGGGGCAACCCCAGGAATTTATGATAAGAGAACGATTATGGCCAAGAACTTAACTGACTTCCATAATTAAGAACAGACTGCAAAGACGAGGGCAGAGAAGAAAATGGGCAGCTTAGGCTGAGATGGAGAATATGGAGGGAGGATGAATGAAGGGCTCTGTAACAGCTGCCCGGTGAGAGAATCAGGGTGTTTAGTGGAAGCTGTGACAAATAAGCACAGACATGAATGTCCTCTCATTTTGTGTTTGTGTGTGTTTATGTGCAAGCGAACATAAGCTTGTGTGCATATGAACATCAAGGTGAGACGCTGATGTGAAGTGTCTTCTTCAATAGCTCCTCACCAGAAGTTTCTGAGACAAGAGACCCTTACTAAATATTGACCTTGTGTACTTGGCTCGAGTGGCAGGCTACAAGTTCCAGAGATCCTTATGTCTCTGCTGCCCAGCCCTGGGATTACATGCTATGTTCAAACCCTTGCCTGGCTTGTTTAAGTGTTCTGGGGATTGAACTCAGATTCTCATGTGTATATGGCAAGTGTGTTACCTACTGAACATCCCTCCAGACTCTCTTCTTTTATAAGGTATTCGTGAACAGTATTTTTTTTCGTTAATAGTTTCAGTTTGACCATTTCCTACATTTGTATGATGAACTTTAGTCATCTTCATCCTCACCCTCTTCTCTCAGCTCCCGCTCCCTTACAGTAGAACGCTCCTTCTTAACAAGTCCCTGTCCTACTCTCATGTCTTCTTCTGTATGACTCACTGTGTTTAATTAGTTTCTTGCCTGAGAGTGGGAGGGAAGTTATTTACTGATGGCTGCACCACAGAACAAACTGAGACATTCTGTTAGTAGGCAAGAGCTCTTTAGGGAGGAGTGGAGCCTTAGGCAACCCTCCTCCAGCCAGAATGAAACACTGATAGGTTCAATCTTGGGTGAGTTTATGAATTCAATGGCTGTCATGTGCTGTCTCCATCTTTTGATTCTTATATAGGTTCTTTCTCTTCATTGATGATATTCCTTGAGTTCTTAAGGGACAAGCTGTCCCATTTAGTGCCAAGCACTTCACCATCACTTACTGTCAGCCCTTTGGCTTATTATGGGGTCCAAATTAACTGCCTTTCACCACAATAAGAACCTTCTCTGATTAAGGTTGGATGCAGCAATAATCTATGAGTATAACTATAAATATTTTAAAGAAAGCTTTGTTATATGACAATTTGGCAAAGTGGTGGTGTTGTGTTCCTCCCAAGCTCTTGGCCAAGTTTACAAAACCAGGCATGAATTCTCTCCTGGAGATCAGGATTCAAATCCAATCAGATTGGTTGGTTATACTCAGAACAGTTCTACCACTATAACTCACCAGTGGTATAATTTTGTTTTCTAAGGAATGCCCATGTTTACATTGGTCTCAAGAGATTGAGAATACAGGAAAAAGGGGATATACTGTAATACAGTGTGCATCACAAATGTCTCTGAATCAAGGATATCTTTAGTTTCATCCAAATTTCAATATTCAAATTACTGGGGTTGATCACAGTGTATATGTGTATACTAAATATATATATACAAATATGCATATATATACATATTTACAGAAAGAGAAACATACATATTTTAATATTACTGATTTAAGAAGCAAATGTTTTCTACATACTTAAGGAATCAAGAATTATTTTATTACAGAACTTTGACAACTTTATTAGCATTTTACAAAAATGTTCAAAAAGTACATCAACCATTTTCAACTTTTGATTTCAATTATGGGAAAAGTCCAGTGAGATGAATTAACATTTTATTAATTCATTCTTATAAGAGTTTTGGTCTCCTCTAGAGAACATTGCAGAAAGAGACTCTGTGCTCTCTTTTAACCTGGCTTTGGATAAAACTAAAGACATCCTTGTTTCTGAGACTGTAAAAGAACATCTGCCATTTTCTCTGGATCCTCAATCTTTTGAGAGCAACGTAAAACATAGGCATTCATTAGAAACCAGAACATCACTGGCAGGTAAGGTGCTTGCTGCCAATCCCAATGACTAGAATTTGTTTCCTGGGACACACATGGTAGAAAGAGGGAGCCAAATCACTCAATTATCCTCTGACACCCTCATGTGAACTCTGGCAAGTGCATATACATACACATACACATACACATACACATACACATACACATACACATACACATACACATACACACAGACACACACACACGGGGGGGCAGAGAGACAAGGAAATAAACATACATTAAATAAATATAATAAAATGAAATACATGCACATAGAAATACATACAAAAAGGTGTTTGCACCTTGCATAGACTCAGGACTCTCCTGAAGCCCTTTATGGAACTTATAGACAACTCAAGACCTGAATTATCTGTCCTTTACTGGACTTCCAAATTTCATCATGCTAGACTGTTCCATCCTCCTGGCTCAAATTAGTGAACATTGTTCTGGGAAATCTGGAGTTTCATTCAATACTAATTAATTTTTACATCTAGAAATTCCATATTTGATCCTTTTACCTGTAACTGGAGGTCATAGAATTATCCAGTGGATCAACAGAGGCAAACTTTATTTGATTGGCCCATAGTGTGCATTGCTTACTACTTGATACATGAGTGTCAAGGGCAGGTTTGTTAAAAATAACTAAGGTTCTAGGTAAGAAGAGTGACCTATAAAGGCTGTAGGTTAGAAGAAATCAGAAGTAACAGTGTCCTTCAAGTTTCCCAAGGGAAAGCCTTTGAGGGCACTGATACTGTCTACAATTGATGAGTAGGTTTCAAAGTCATCTGCAGCTAACACTTTGCAGTAAACCTCTCAGACCATGTTTGCTTATGGGATATAAGTCTCATACTTCAGACTGTCCATCTGAATCATCCCTTGGAGAACAAGAGAGGAATGTGATTGAAGATTAGGATTCTTCTGTTAATGCTTTCTACATTCCCATTTCTCCCTCTCTCTCCAATCCCTCTTGCTACAAAGTGCCACATAAGCTCATTACCAATATAATTTTAAATGAAATCATAAAATTCCCTTTTCTGCTCTGGATAAATTTTCCACAATCAAAGAAGGTGACAATTCCAATCAGATGTCAAATGCTTTTAAGGTACACTTTTTAATATCGAGTTTCTTTCCTTTAATCAGTTTTATGAGGATCATTTATAATAAATATTATGCTCTAAAGAAATATACAACTGTTCTTTTTCCTTTGCTCAAGCATGAGACATTTTTTTTTTTTTGCAGTAGAATGTCAAAAGCATAAAGGGGTTTCTTTTTCTGAGGCAAAATTGGGGTTTCTAAGAAAAGAATTTAATATAGATTCAAGCATGGGAATTAAAAAAGAGACCTGAGAAAAGAACAATAGCCCATGTTCAAGAGTACATATGAGATCGTAAGAGTGAGATACCAGCACAAAAGATGGTCTTACTGCTGAACTACAAACAACAATTACACTGTAAAACTTGACTAAAAATTCAGTAGTATAGTCATAACTGTATTTATATTACATAATAAGGATTCTGCTCTTGGTAGACAGAAAATAAACAGTCTCAAAAAACAAACTGCTAATACCCTGTGAATCAGTTCGATGGCTTTACAAGGGTGAAGAGGGAGAGAGAGAGAGAAACAGAGACACAGACAGACAGAGACAGAGAATGACAGAGGCAAACAGAGAGACAGAGACTGACAGAGACAGACTGAGAGACAGAGAGACAGACAGAGGCAGTCAAGATGAGAAAACATTAAAAAGTGAGTGACATAGAACAACAAATAATATCCATGTTCAGAATAAGGAATATTAATAACAAACTCATTCAATGAAAAGCAAAGGACTTTTCCATGTAATGCCAGAAGGTAGTTAAGCCTAATCAAGGCTAATTTCTTCCATATTAGCCATACTTGGAGTATTTATGACTCGGGACCCAACATCTGTATGTAGTTTACTTCTTTCAAGTTAAGAGAAACACATCTTCTTTCAATCTTGCCTTCAGTGGACCAACTCCAAGTGTCTGTTTTGACATTCAAAGGGAGGAACTGCAAATGTGTCCTATGATGGACATTTGTCATTTTCATAGAAAATTTTATAGAGGACTCTGGAAAAGTTTGGCATTTTACTTAATGCTGATGGGATTCTGGTGTCTAGAAATTGTGAAGATGTGATCTCTTCACCTGTAATCAGAGGTCTCAGGCCTCCTTGGAAAAGCTGTGCAGACAAAGCAGAACTTGAATATCCTTCTAGAACAGTGGTTCTCAATTTTCCTAATCCTGCAACCCTTTAGTACAGTTCCTCATGACGTGGTGACCCTCTACCATAAAATTATTTTGTTGCTCCTTCATAACTGTAATTTTGCTACTATTACAAATCATAGTATAAATATCTGATATGTGACCCATGTGGGGAGTTGTGATCTGTTTTTCTAGAGGATGAAACTCTTGATGCTTATTCATAAGCTGATCTTGTACCTAGGCCCAGATCTCTGATATCCTTTTACCAAGCCTACTCTATGTTCTTGACTTCAAGTTCAATGTGAAAAGCTTGAACCAGAGGAACCAGCTTCAGACAGTGGTCACAGAAAAATTAACCACCAAGAGCAATGACAGTCATTCTGTAGATGGTCTTTTTATAAGTCCACTTTCTCTAGGCAGCAGTGTATATAGTCATAGAGGTGGCAGCATGGACCACAGAGGTATTCTTCCAACTTGTGGCTTACTTTATCATCACCTATCTTGCAACACATCTCTTCTTAAGGTACTCATAGCATATCTTCATCATCATCTCTATAGTGTGAAA
This sequence comes from Arvicanthis niloticus, assembly GCF_011762505.2. Taxonomy (NCBI): domain Eukaryota; kingdom Metazoa; phylum Chordata; class Mammalia; order Rodentia; family Muridae; genus Arvicanthis; species Arvicanthis niloticus. Next base: position 30,095,423 of record NC_047670.1, read on the forward strand.
TACAAGCAATACATTTATGTAATTAATGCGCTCTTGTCTACCCAACTCAACGCTTTAAAAAAAAAAAAAAACTAGTGCAATAAGCATAGGCAAATGTAGCCAGATTTCCAACGTTAATATTCTCTATACATATTCTCTCCATGTCTTTCTGTGTTTCTGTCTGTCTCTCTGTACCTCACAGTCAGTCATGTAACTCATGCTGTCTTTCTCCTAAAGCATCATTGTGTGTTTGCTGAAAAGTTTCTCTGACATAATCACAACACAACTTTCAAAATCACAGCATTAACATGAATGTAATCATCTTATCATGTAATCATGTTATCTACAAATCTTATTCTGAATTTACCAGTTATCCCAACCAATATGCAGTGGAAATTCAAAATCATTGTGAAATCAATTAGCACTTTTCAGATAAATTCTTCCCTGGGAGAAATTGGCCAGAATCATGTACTGCTGCTGATGGCTGTGACCGTTACAAATGGCTGTGACCAACCATGTGGTTGTTGGGAGTTCCAAGACCCCTGGAAGAGCAGTCAGTGCTCCTAACCACTGAGCCATCTCTCCAGCCCCAGACAATGGTTTTTAAAAATGTTTCATGTGCTAAAGGAAACCAATAAGATGTCATACCAGCATTTCTAAATGCAAGACCCTCCTTTATATGGGTTAGTTTACACATTGTGCTGTCAAGCACTGATTTCCATTTTATAGTGGATGAAAGTGGGTGTTGGAGAGATGAAACAACTTCATCAGTTTCACAGGTATCCTCAATGATGGAATTAAGATACTGACTAAAAGAGTCCAGTTCCAAAATGATGTACTACCTTTTGATAATGAGGCCAAAGTAATGGCTCCCCTCAGGGCAAAATTAATTTAAAAGGTTCATTTGAACTAAGAGAGGGATGCATGTACTGAGTGAGGGTTGTAGGAAAGATGTCATTTCCAAATCTTGATGGGTACTTTCAAAGAGCCTGGAGGCCGTGGGTTCATGGGAAGGGGTTCACAAGCATCCATCAGCAAGGGCTGATGCTCACTCCAGAGTGTTCCATGCTACCAAACTGCCTCTATTGTGGAAAGTGGTTGGCACAGAGGAACCATAAGGGTAACTGTAATAGTTTCAAAGGAATTGTTATGTTTAACAAAACCTTTTTAGAGAGCAGCTAAGGCTAACGGCCTCATTTTCTGCAAAATGAATCTGACATACTTGCTCAATTATATCTCTGACCTATTCTCTTGTGCTTCAGAGGATAAGGTAGGCTGTGAGCTGCCCCAAGGTGGGGAAATACCTACTTATTTTAACAGAGTTCAAGACCCTTCAGCTCCGTAGAGGTCTCGATTCCCACCCTATCTGCCCCCTAGCAGCCTGCTACTCCAGTCTCAAAGACATTTCTCCACCAGAGAAGCACTGCATCCAGTGCTTATCTCTTAAGCCACAACTTTTAAAACACAACGTATTTGGCAGGCTATGTAGAAGCAGCATTGGAATGTTTGCTCATCATGTTGAATACTTGATTTGCATCTCATGGCAACTCCATCAGAATGTTCTCTCTCCAACATACCTCCAAAGGATTAACCAACTTATCTATGTAGTTACCTTTATATTACTATGACCGTAACCTTTTTTTTTAAAAAAAAAAAAAAAAAAAAAAAAAGCATCTTAAAGGAGTAAGGAACTGATGTATTTCCTGGTTTCAGCCCATATTTCTTGGCTTCATAGATCCCAGGCCTGTGGTGAGGCAGAACATTAAGGCATTAGGACAGTGTGTGCATTTGGCCTAGGCTGTTCACTTCATAGTAATCAAGAAGCACAAAGAGAAATAACACAAGGGGTGTGACAAGATGCAGTCCCTAAAGACACACCTCCACTGACCCACTTCCTAACGTTTCCAGAACTTTCCAAAATAGAACCACTTGCTGAGGATATAAGCCGTTTGGAGGGAGGCTTCATATCCAACCCATGGCATCATCTTCTGAGAATTACTTGATAGCAATACAACTTCAGAGTCAGCTAATCAGAGGATGGGAAAGAGATGGTAAAAGCTACCACTTGTGATCTACTTAACCTCTTACCCTGAGCTCAGTGCTTTGTACACATCAGTTAATCCCCACAATAAACCCATGTAGAAGAATTGGTATCCCAAAATAGCCATGAGGAAAAAAAAGGTTCTGACAGGTTGCATGACCTTCCCACACTGGTGAAGCCCTTGGTCATGGTGTCTTTCTGGTTGGTAAGGCCAATACTAACGTACATACAAACAGATGACACTCCTGATTAATCACATGCCTTTAATACAGCTAATATAACCAACTAAGTAGGAAATCAAACAATCACCTTCCTGTGCTTAACTTCCCTTACAGTGGGATCAAATGCTGAGGAGTAGAACAGTATTATGGATTTGGGGAAGAAATACAATGCAGAAGATTAAATAGGAAATTAATGGACTTTAAACCTGGAACATTCCCCTTCAGCGATGCATCCTCTTGGTTTTCTGAACAGTTCTCACCACTCAGCCTCCTCCTCACACTCCATATCAGACTCCCTCTCCTCTGCTAACCCTTAGCTTTGTCCTCCACCCTCTGCTCGTGCTAAATTCCTTTCCTAGGTGATCTCATTCTCTTGTGGAGCTTAAAATAATACTTTTGTACCAATGACTCATAAACTTCTATCTCCAGCTCTTAACACTCCCTTGGGCTCTAGATTTATTTATCCAACTGCCTACTTGACATCACCTCTTAGCTATCTAACAGACATATTAAATTTAGTATGTTCAAAATAAAATTCTCCATCTACTCACATCCATCTTCTTTATCTGTTAATGATGTCACCACTACTAAGCTTCTTAAGCCAAAAAGGTAGAAATGACTTTCATTTTCTCTTTTCCTTACACCTCTTGTACAATCTATGCACAGATGTTACCCACACTTATTTCCAGAATAAGAGAAATATTCAAGAGCTCGCCACTTCCTATCACTCCATTTCCCCACTCATAACTGAAGTCACCAATACACCTGGTATGCTGCCACCCCTCCCCATAAGAGTTCATTCCTTGTCCAGCAACCAGCCAAAGAGACTATTCTAAAGCATGATCTGGTTTTTTTGTTTGTTTGTTTGTTTGTTTGTTTGTTTAAATTTCCAGTGGCTCAACTAGGTTTAGAGTAAAATACAAATTCTCAGACATAGCCAGCAAGCTGCATATCACATGCTCCTTGTCAAACTCTTAGAAATGACCACATTCCTATCTCCCCACCACCCTCCTACCCCCCTGCCCCCGGATTTTTTTTTCTTGTTTCCCGAACACACGGAGTTAAAGGTCATTTATGGCATGGGCCTTTGCAACCTACTCTTTCTTCAGCCTAGTAAGCACATGTCTTATACCTTCATTGTTGCTCCCATTTCCCCTCAATTGAGTCTCCACTAAAATGTCCCAACTTTGCCACCACTGTCCATGGCCCTTCTACCCAAAATAACTTTTTCCATTCCCCTCCCCAAATTCACCACATACCATGACCCAATGTTACTGTTTTAAAAGCACTCACATTGCTTTGTGAGCATTGCGTATTGCCTGTCTGTTCCCTAGAATATAAAATATAAGACAAACCTGACTAAAAGAAGACTTTTCTACTGATGAAAGGTTCAGTTCTGTGGAATCAGAAGGGAAGTTAATATTCTAGAGATGGGGTGAATTAATCTTAATATCATCTACACATGGTGGAGCCATCCACTAGCAATTGGTTATCAAGAAGCCTTGAGATTAAAATAGTGTTTTCAGGAATCACTTAACTTACATTTCAAAACACCAATAGTCCAGTCTTTTAGGTGTACTTTCCATTTTAAAATTTGAACCGTCACCTTTATCTGTAATCTCTAAGGAGTTTGAATATGCAGTCCAGTTGCCTGGGAAGAAATCATTTGATTATAATCAAATTTCAAGAACCTATAAAACTTTAAGATTATATTTCCCTCATCTTTTTCAATACAAAAATACATACCTAGAATTGGACTACTGTATCAAAGCCACAAAGTATGTGGCGCTGGCTCAGTGGTCAGGTGGCCAATAGCGAGGAAACTTTAGTGCTGATAAAAGTGCAACCATCTGTATTAAGCATAAATTTTATGCTGTGCATGTAAGAGCATCACCTGTAGAAACTTAAAATAAAAGTCATTTACCTTGCACATTTATAGTTCTAGGAGAAATGATACTACAATAAAACAATGTGAAGGATAAAAGTGACAGAATCCCAAGCAAGTGGAGAAAACAGGGAAGGTCTAGAAAGCTTGGGGATTTGAAGAATTGGAAGAAGCAATTGTTCTTATCACCACTTGGTAAAAATACTGATTATATAAAAATTGTAAGAGCCAGAGGATCAGAGAATTTACTGGAACTGTATTTCCTAGGACTGTCAGCAGCTATGCCCATAAGGCCTCATCAATAGGATGGCCTAACTATGATCTGAGCAAGGACAAGAACAATAAACACACCAGTGGATGAGGAAAACCCACAAAGCGGTAACCCTAAACACAGACCTAAAGACACATAAGAAATGCTAAAGGCTGGAGGAATAATAATCTTCCCCACAGAGGAGCATGCCAACTGGTCATCCAGAACCAAATGATCAGCATGCTCCTAACATTATACAAACATGCGTACACCTAACATTATACAAACTCAGTAGGGTACTGTTAGGAAAAAAATACATATATAACATACATGTATAACAAATGTTAATAAAATAAGAAGCCATTAATTTGAAAGAAAGCAATGAAGTGAGGAAGTATATTTGGGGATTTGGGGGAAAGGAATGAGAAAGAAGAACTTATGTAATTATACTATAATGTCAAAAGAAGAGAATAATGGATTCCAGTTCAGCTTCCTTACAAAAAGACAAAAAAGTTTCACAGCATTGTTAAACTGAGTTTAACATGTTTTCAGTTAATATATAATTATATATTATTATGTTAACATATTATATTATTTATATATAATACATATTATATATATGAATTTTAGTTATCTTAAGATACCTACAGTTATATGAAATAGAGAAGCATGTGTCTAACAAAAAATGTGTGTGTGTGTGTGTATGTGTGTGTGTGTGTGTGTTGCGAACCCCCCACGCTTGGGCACAAAACTGTCGCAGCCCGTACTGCCCGTTCCGGTCCGAGGGTCAGGGTCTAGCGAGAGAGAGAGTGGGGATAAAGGGGAAGAGACGCGAAGAATGGAGACAAGACAGAGATTCTGATCAAGTCTCGTTTATTGAAGGGAATTCTGAGCTATTTATAGGCTTTTGCCACGTGCCTTGTAGGCGCGTGGATACCACGTGCCTTGCAGGTGTTGATATGACGTAAGCCTTACAGGCGTCTATAGCGTGGACAGCACGTGCACCGCAATGCCTTGCAGGCTTGGATAGCACGTGTGCCTTAAAGGCATGTATGGCGTAGATAGCACGTGGACAGCACGTGAACTGCAATACCTTGCAGGCGTGGCCACCACGTGCACCTTGCAGCTGGGGGCAGTAAACAGCAACACAAAATATGTGGGATATCAGAGTGTGCTTCAGCTGTTGTAGGCTATTGAAAACCAAATCTTTCGTCAGGGTATATGGTTCCAGATGGCTGCAAAGTTGATCTAGCCGCTTTCTGCTAAAGTCGGCTCCCAACAGGTCCCCCTTTTTAAATTTTTTTCAAAAGGGAAGGCTGGGAAAACTTACGGAAACCGTGCCTGTCCTAGGTTGGAACAAAGGACCCCAGCCTCCCTTTCCCGTCCTTGGATACTCAACAGCCATTGGTTGAGCTCCTGTCTTAGGATGGTGAGGCCTCCCTTCTTTTAGGGGCAAGGGTCTCGGTATGCTCTCTTACCCGTCACTGACTATCCGGCTTAGCACGTAAGTTAGGAGTTAATCCTCATCAGTCTTGATGACAGAGGTTTCAGAGTCCCCTACTTCCAGCCTGTAATAGTGGACCTGTATGGGTTTCATTTGAATAGTATCTCGTACAAAAGCCATCAGTTTGTTGAACCTTATTAACCCAAGAGACAAGAGACTTAGCAATGCCTGAACAGTCAGTATAAAAGCAACACTCTTTTTAAGGGTAACACATAACTCCCTCTATCAGAGGAGTAAAAAGTGTAAGCCTCTTCTATTCTGTTTATAAATGTCTTATATCAGAATCTAAATCTATATAAATACAAAACTGATCATAGCTTTGATCTAAAGAAAACTAAGGAAATCCCTGTTCCTGCTCTAGTCAATCTCAAACCCAAAAAACAACTATAGTAACTGTGGTAGTGGGTTTTCTCCTAATCTAAATTCCCACTAAATCTAAAACAATCTAGTTCCCCACTAAATCATAAGTCAGGGAATCAAGAGTCCAATAGAGCCACCCTGGAGATATGGGTGGTGATATCTTCTTCAGCACTGATAACTTCCCAAGTCAGGTTTACTCGTTGATCTGTTCCAATTTGAAGGCAATTGTGAAGCATCTTCATGTTTCCTGTGAAGAAAAAATACGCTTCTCAGGGGGTTTCTCCTCCCTGGATTTGTTATTGTTGTCTATTTGTTTAATCAGTCTCTCTGGCAGCCAACGTGCAGCATCTGCAGTTTGGGAATATATGCAAACAGAACCTCTTCCCCAGATAAGCACTGGGTCTGGCCCATTCCAGGTTCCAGTTAATGGATCTTTCCAGAGGACTGTTGCAAAATTTTTTTTTGTATCAGGATGCCAGAATCTATCTGCAGCAGATTTTCCTTCAGAATCCAAATTTAAAAAATTTAAAATGAAGAGTGCATGATGAAGGATATTTCTGGGGGATCCCTTGGTAGGGTACCATTCCCCCTTTTTAATTTTTTCAAATTGACATTTAATGGTTTGATGTGCCCTTTCTACTATACCTTGGCCCTGTGGATTATATAGAATACCCGTTTTATGTAGTATTCCCAATCTTTCACAAAATTGGTGGAAACTGGAGCTTGTATAACCTGGGCCATTGTCAGTTTTTATCTGTTTAGGCACACCCATTACAGCGATTGTAGCAAGCATATGAGCAATCACATGCTTGCTTGCTTCTCCAGTTTGTAATGTTGCATAGATGAAACCACTGTATGTGTCTACACATACATGTATATATTTTTGCTTGCCAAATTCATTATAATGAGTAACATCCATTTGCCAGATACTGTTTGGTATCAGTCCCTTTGGATTTATACCCAAATGAGGAACTGGTAAAAGTTTAACACATGATTGACATTGTTTGACAATTTGTCTAGCTTGTTCTCTGGTAATTTTAAACATAACTCTTAAGGTTTTAGAATTAAGGTGATGTAACTCATGAGCCTTTATGGCCTGATCCAAATTAGATTTTTGATCTGATAAAGTCACTGCAGCTATTCGAGTAGCTAGGTCTGCCTTGGTATTTCCTTCAGAGAGAGGACCTGGTAGCCCAGTGTGGGCTCTCAGGTGTCCTATAAAGAATTTACACTTTCTCCTCAAAATTAATTGTTGGCACTGTAAAAACAAATCAGCTGCTTCTGAGGAATGCTTTATTTTTGCAGCAGTTTCCAGCAGAGGGATAGACTGAGCTATGTATGAGCTATCTGTATAAATGTTAATGGGTTGATTTGGAAATGCTTGAAACACAGCAATAACAGCATGTAATTCAACCAATTGAGCTGACACAGATGATGTAGCAAAGGAGATTACTTGATCTTTAAAGGCATAAGCAGCTGTTCCTGATGAGGAACCATCAGTGAAAACTAGCAATGCTTCCTTGATAGGTTCATGTGCAGTACGAGATGGAAAAACAAATTCATGATGATTACAAAACTGAACCAATTTATCTGGTGGATAATGATTATCTATCTGACCAGCAAATGAGGCACATGCAATAGGCCAGACTTCAGAATTCTGCATAAGCCAATCAACCTCATGCCTTGTATAAGGTTGTACTATGACATCAGGATCTTTTCCAAAATATTTTTGACTGTTATCTCTGCCTAACATAATCATATCTGCTACAGCTGCATAGTATGGATTAAGAACCTTCTTGGGGGATGAGGGAAGATGAACCCATAATATGGGTGCAGTTTGCCAAAAAACTGCAGTAGGAGTTAGTTTAGTGTTAAAAATAAGAAAATATAAAGGCTTAGAATAATTAATATGAGTTACAAATTGGGATGAAATAGCATTCTCTACCTTCTGTAAGGCTTTTCTACCCTCCTCTGTTAGAGCCCTGCCAGATTTAGGGTCAGGATCTCCCTTGAGAATATCAAACAGAGGCTTCAATTCTCCTGTTGTAAGTTTCAAATATGGTCTTAGCCAATTAATGTCTCCCAGTAGTTTTTGAAAATCATTAAGTGTCTTAAGGGAATCAGTCCTCAGTGTGGCTTTACTATTAATAATACTTGGACCATTAATCTGAAATCCTAAATAGGTATATGGGTCTTGTAATTGCACCTTTTCTGGTGCTATTTGTAACCCTGCAGTCTGTAAAGCTGTTCTAAGATCATCAAAGCACTGGAGTACCTGTTTTCCATCTTTTCCAGCTATCAAAATATCATCCATGAAATGAATCATGTAAATTTGCTTCCACATAGTTCTAACACCCTCTATGGCAGAAGCCACAAACTTTTGGCACAAGGTAGGACTGTTAGCCATACCCTGAGGCAATACCTTCCATTGATATCTTTTCATAGGTTCTCTAAAGTTTATAGAGGGAATACTGAAAGCAAAACGTTTTCTATCATTAGGATGTAAGGGGATAGTAAAAAAACAGTCTTTTAAATCTATAACTATTTTAAAATAACCTAAAGGTATGGCCACCGGTGTGGGCAGCCCAGGTTGTAAGGCTCCCATTTTAATCATGGTTGCATTAACAACCCTCAAGTCTTGCAACAATCTCCACTTTCCTGATTTTTTCTTAATGACAAATATTGGGGTGTTCCAGGGAGAGTTACTCTCTTCCAAATGCCCTGCCTGTAATTGCTCCTGCACTAGCAACTGGGCAGCTTGTAATTTTTTGGTGGTTAGGGACCACTGATCCACCCAGACGGGCGAGTCCCCTTTCCAGGTGATGGGATCCGCACAACGTCCTAGGGGTGCAGCTGAATCAGTAGCCCCCATCAAAAATACCCCAAGCCTCTTCTTTCATTGTTACCATAAACTTCAGTAGGATGAATAATTTCATCTTCACCTTTTCCTAATCCTTTGCCTGGGGAAGGCTCAGAGTTTACCATTTGAGCCATGATTACTTCATTAGGGCTGCACATAATCAATCCCAACTGGGATAACAGATCTCTGCCCCAGAGATTAATGGGAAGGCCTGAGATGACATAGGGTTGTATATTTCCTGTATTTTCTTCTTTATCTTTCCACGTTAGCACCTTAGAGCTTTGTAGTGGATTTTGACTTTGGCCAATACCCCTTAAATTGGTTAAGGTTGGGGTCAGAGGCCAGGTAGCAGGCCAATCACTTTGTTTTAGGATAATCACATCAGCTCCTGTGTCAACCAAGCCTTGGAATGCCTTTCCATCTAGCCAGATTGTCATCATAGGTTTTTGTTTAACTATAGGCTGTACCCAGTATGCATCAGAGGAACCAAAACCTTGATCCCCTCTTTTAGGATTCTTATATTTGTGATTAGTAGGGTACAATGGAAGTAACAATAGTTGAGCTATCCTCCTTCCTGTAGGAATGGTGACTATGTTCTGAATTGCCTGCGCCATTACCTTAATCTCACCCTGATAATCATTATCTATAACTCCAGGAAAAATTTGTAATCCCTGCATAGTAGTACTGCTTCTTCCCACTATCAGGCCAAACACATTTGGATAGAGTGGTCCAAACACTCCAGTGGGTAAAGCCTGAGGTCCCATTTCTGGGGTTAATATTGTGTGGGTGGCAGAACTGAGGTCTAGTCCTGCGCTTCCTGGTGTTGCTCGACTAAGTTCAGAAAGGGATTGGTATTTGCTGGTAGGACACTGACTGCTCCATAAGCCTGTTTTGGCTTGTGTCGGTTCGGGGCCTGGAGCTGGCCCCTGTTCCCGTTTCCCTGATCATAGAAAAGGGTGTTACCTTGTGCGTCTCTTTTAGACATACAATGACTAGCCCAATGCCTTCCACGTTTGCAACGTGGGCAGAGCCCAGGCTGTTTTCTGGGCTGTCTCTGGCTTAACTCATTTTCTACTTTGCAATCTCTTGCAAAGTGTCCAGGCTTACCACATTTAAAACATGCCTTTCTGTCTTTATTTGCCAAAAAATCTCTTACAGATTTTCCTTGCATAGCAGCTGCCATAGCTAAGCCCTGTTGATAAGAGGGACCTATGTCAGAACAGAGTCTGATATATCCCGTAAGGTCTGTCTTTTTCCTATAAGGTCTAATGGCCGCTTGGGAGGCAGGATTAGCATTTTCATATGCAAGTTGTTTCACATAATCTACACCTGCCTCTGCATTGCCAAAAATCCTCCCTGCTGTTGTCATTAATCGATGAACAAAGTCAGAAAATTGTTCATCAGGCCCTTGCCTGACTGCTGTTAAAGATGCACCAGGGTCTCCCTTTACCGGGAGTTTACGCCAAGCCTTCATGGCTGCATTTTGAATTTGAGCAAATAAACCTGGGTCATATTGCATCTGGTTATCACTAGAAGCAAATTGCCCTTCTCCTACTAAGGCATCAAAGGACCAACCATTGCCTGCCTGAATGTTTCTCCTAGCTGTCTCTTTACAATTCTCATGATACTCTGATTTCCAAATAAGATAGTCTCCACCACTAAGAACTGCCCTCACTAACATATTCCAATCACTAGGAGTTAGCCACTCCTCTGCAACAGATTCTAAAATTGCAAGAGTAAAAGGAGCAGTGGCACCATATTGAGATACTGCATTTTTTAATTCTTTAATAATTTGAAAATTAAACCCTGTGTGATGTCTCCAAGCAAGCCCTTGAGCGTCTCTGGTCTCTGATACAGGGAAAGCCTTAGTGTCTCCCTCCTCTGGCTGATCTGTAGCTGAACTAAAGCTAGAGGATAGGGACTGCCTTTGGACACCAGGTTGAGGAACATGAAAATCCGGGGAATTTTCGCAGTTAGTCTCTTGAGACCTCTTCCCTGTCCTTAATTTCTGTAACTGGTTACTTAAGCCCTGATACTCTTTTTCTAACTCTATCAGTTGTTTAAGGGTAGTAATTTTGTCCTGTAACTCCTTTTTAGGATCTACAACCATTGTCTCCATTGGGGGAGCACTTGGAGGTGGAGGCACATAGAAAGAGGGCATTTCAGCGTCATAAAATTTGACTTCCTTTTCCTCTCGGTCAGCACAATCTGGCTCTGACAAATTGTCATCAACCTTTGGCTGTATTTTGGATTCTAACTTACGCCTCTTTTTATTTTGAACCAAAATGACAGCATTCAAGAACAAAAGCAGAAAATTAACACATGTGAGCAGCAAACAAAACCAAAACAGAGAGTTGAATTCAAGCTGACAAATTTCTTGTCCCATTTTCATTACCTTTCTCGAAACAAACCAAAACAGAGAGTTGGATTCAGGTTGACTAATTTCTTGTCCCATTTTCCTTACCTTTCTCAACTCGGCAGATTCCTACAGCAACCAACAGATCCTTCTTCCGTAAAGTCCCTCACTGGGTCTCTCGTTTCCGCTGCCTCTCGTTGAGCGCCAAACTGTTGCGAACCCCCCACGCTTGGGCACCAAACTGTTGCGCTTACTGGAGCCCGATGTTGGACGCCAAACTGTTTCCGCCCGTACTGCCCGTTCCGGTCCGAGGGTCAGGGTCTAGCGAGAGAGAGAGTGGGGATAAAGGGGAAGAGACGCGAAGAATGGAGACAAGACAGAGATTCTGATCAAGTCTCGTTTATTGAAGGGAATTCTGAGCTATTTATAGGCTTTTGCCACGTGCCTTGTAGGCGCGTGGATACCACGTGCCTTGCAGGTGTTGATATGACGTAAGCCTTACAGGCGTCTATAGCGTGGACAGCACGTGCACCGCAATGCCTTGCAGGCTTGGATAGCACGTGTGCCTTAAAGGCATGTATGGCGTAGATAGCACGTGGACAGCACGTGAACTGCAATACCTTGCAGGCGTGGCCACCACGTGCACCTTGCAGCTGGGGGCAGTAAACAGCAACACAAAATATGTGGGATATCAGAGTGTGCTTCAGCTGTTGTAGGCTATTGAAAACCAAATCTTTCGTCAGGGTATATGGTTCCAGATGGCTGCAAAGTTGATCTAGCCGCTTTCTGCTAAAGTCGGCTCCCAACATGTGTGTGTGTGTGTGTTGGCACAAGATATTGATCAGAATCAGCTAACAAACAAAGTCGATTAAATTTTTGAAAGGTTATGTAGCCTAAGAAATAACAAGCCTAAAATTTGAGCCAATTTTATATAATGAAAAGTTTAAAACACCAATAGTTGTGTTTGTGAACTTCTTTTTAAAAATTGTTTTCTTTGTAGATTTCACATTATGCACCCCCAAATCCCACTCATCTCTCTGTCCCTCTGTATCTGCCCTTCACCTTTGAAACCACTCCTCTCAAAGAAAACAAAGCAAACATAAAAACTCTCACCATAGAAGCTGAGGTGTCTTCAGTGTGTCTTACAGTATATCACTTTGTTCAACAAACTTCACTTGCAAATGTTCATTGCAGTGAGCCATTGTTCTGGTTCGAGGCCTCTGTTTGTGTTACACTTTCAAAGCTGGATCATCAGTGGACTCCTCTTGACTATTCTATTGTTGACCTGTGTCATGAAGATCTTGCAACTTTAGTTCTGCATGACTGACCCCGTCATCTGCTCCAGCAGTTCATACATGGGGTGGATGTTGGAATAGGCTAACTCAAAGCCCTGGATCTGGGCTGGAGAGGTAGCTGAGTTGGTCTGCCCAATAGCACTCCTGTGCCCATTCCATTAGGGTCAGCTCCCCTCTTTTGCCAATGTGAGGGTTGGGGCCAGCAGTCTTGTGTGTTGGAGGCAAGGGACAAGACTGTCTTTTCTGCGTAATATCTGGGCCAGCTCTCTCACTTTCACAACTTCAAAACCAGCTCACCCACACCCCCTCCACCAAGGGCAGCTCTACTGTGCTGCCCAGGTGAGAAGCAGGATCCTTCTTCTGAGAGTTACAGCCTTTGTGTGTGTGGGTGGGGGGGAGGCAAAGCACAGGTCTCCCATCCAGGCAAGGTGCAAGGCCAGCTATCTCATGCTGCTCAGATGGGAGATAAGGACAGCTGTGTCCTTAGACATTTACATGGTCTCAGGCATGGCCTTTTGTGGTAACATAGATCTTGGGCATCAACACAGACCCCCTGATGCTACAGGGTCACAACAGAGCCCAGACATGACCCTTAATGGCAGCACAGTCAAGACTACACCATGGCCTCAAATACAGCACAGGCTACTTATATCAGGCTCTGTGTCCAGTTCCACTTCTCTTTGTCATCACAATCCCACCCCCCATTTTCTTCTCTTCTATCTCTCCATCAATACTTGCTTATCATATTGGCACTCAAATGAACCATATCATCAATGATGTCTTCTTTTGAAAGTTAGAATGGTTCAATGTTTGTCCAACACAAAGATTCCAAAGGAAATACATTCTTAGCCAAAGTTAAACTCAGCACAGAAAAACTGTAATTCAACAGAGCTGTCCAGTCCCATGGTTAAAGAGACTTATCTACTACAAGCAACCAACCACCACAACCAACTAAGGAGATTAGCAAACAGGCCAAGGATGAGAAGTAAATGCAGAAGGGCATGACAAGTCAATTGTGGATCTCTAGTCTAGAAGTACTACTCTTCTTCCTGGGCTAGGATGCAGCTCTGGGACTCACAGAGGCTTACACAGTCGTCTGTTTTCTCAATGGAAGAAGTCATAGGCCCACTGACAGTTGTGTTTTTTAATGATTCTACTGATGGAGAGTGTAATTCACCATTTCTCAAAAAGGAGGAACAGCAGCCTACTTCGTGTCTTTGGTTCCACTTCTCTTCATCTCACACAAGCCACTTCTCTTTTATCTCTCTCCCTCCTATTTGCTTGCTTCTTTCTCTCACATCACTTCACCACCTACTTGCTTACTTGACACCATGCCCAGACCCCATGTTTATGAACTTCTATGAGAAGCTTAGGAAGTTTCTCCTGCTGGTAGGAAGAAGTATTTTACAACCTACACCTTGGACCAAAAAGGGTGGCCAAAGGCAAAAGAGGACAGTTAGCTAGAGAATCTCTACCCAACATCTTAGTGAAATTTAATCAAGAACACACATTCGGGGGCAGGGCAGTCTTACAATATGATTTTAAAGTAGACAAGACTCATCTATTCCTTTCTAAATGTAAACCACTGCTCTGCCATTCAGTATTAGGTGAAAGAATGAGAGGAAAACTATTTTCCTATTTGTTTGATGATTAAAAAGTACCATAATTTATGATTTGATAATAAAAAATGCTTTTAATTAGTACTATAATCATGTGCAAAAAACATTGTCTGGTTATCATTATGAAATCATAAACTTGAAGTTCTATGCTTTGACCAGACAGAATTTCCAGTTGCTTCCATATTGTTTCTAAGCTACATACAAAATAGTTCTAATTCTCTTATTTTCAATCACAGGGGATGATTATAATCCATTACTCAAACTGCATGCATGAGACACATGACTGATTTTTATCACTGAGCTGGGATGGAAAGGGACACATCTTTTTTTCCCGGTTAGAGTACTTAAGGTCCAGTGTGAAGGCACACAGAAGTCTTTTATGTAGAGCCTGGTGGCCAGCTAGGCTTCACTTTCTTGGCTCCAGAGCAACATAATGAGCAGAGCATCCACACCTCTTTCACAGGAGCCATATGCAAAATCCACTGCTGGTTCTGAATTTGAACTGAGTTTGCTTATGTCTCAGCCTCTGGTACACGTGTGAAGTTCTTTTTAAAATTCCTATTTTAACAACTTTCAACAATCGATCCACTGTTTATGACTAACTCATAAAATATGCTCATGTATCTCTCTCTAACACTTTATGTATTTTTCTGCTACATCAGTATTCACGGATGCCTAATAATCCATAGTACGAGTGGTATAAAAGTTTTTACAGAATGCCATATTTGTAAACCTAAATGAGCTATTTCCAGTTTTTAGTATCATAAGTAATAACATAATGTATAACCTTATAGCTATATCTTAACACTAAGTTTCTAATGATTACCAATTCTTATTATTTGTACATAAAAGCATATGCAACACTTTAAATATTTGAACATTTAGCAATTTTTTTCAGGTTGCATCCCAGGCATTAAAGACAGAGTAATGAATATGACAGATAAAGGCTCCATGGAGCACAGTACCAAATTGATTGCAAAGCATTTATCACTATCCTCAATACGTGTGTAAGCAGCACTGTGTGAGTACCCTCTTTCCACACCCTAGGCCACTATCTCATGGACCCATAAGTATCTTCTTGCCATCCACAGCACTATCTATCTGGAATATCTTATCGATTTTATATCAGAAGAATGTACCCCACAAACTAAATTAAGCTGAACAAATCCCAAATGTCCGACCTAGTTCTTCTAGCTCCTCATTGCATACTTCTCACTGCAGCATCTATTTATTAACTTATTTATTTACTTATTTATTTTCCTCCATAGACCACAAAATCCTTGGAAAAGAACAGGAAAGACTCTTGAAAGATGTGTAAAGGTAGTCAATCAGGCAAGCCAAGCTACGGGGGATAAAGTATGGCTAGATCAGGTCTTTGCTTATCCTTCAACAGCAGGACATACTGAGTACTTACAATCTCTTTCCGTTCATCCCATCCTCTTTCACTATGCGAGTTAGTTTTGAAGATAAAGGGAGTAATGACTGGAGGCTTGAAAAAGTCTGCTCACAGTCAGTAGCTCATAAATAGTATTGTAGCATTGTTGGTTTGGGTTTTAGGGAGTTTGCTTGTTTGTCTGTTTGTTTGTTTTTGTTTTTTATTGGCTATTTTATTTATTTACATTTCAAATGTCATCTTCCTTCCTGGTCTCCCTTCCGTAAACAACTCCCCATCCCTTGTCCCCTTCCCTTTGCCTCTAAGAGGGTGTTCCCACACCCACCCACTCCCACCTCACCTGTCTAGCATCCCCCTATGTTGGGACATCAAGCTACCACAGGACCAAGGGCCACCCCTTCCATTGCTGCCAGATAAGACAGTCCTTTGCTATATATGTAGCAGGAGCCATGGACACATCCATGTATACTCTTTGGAGGGTGGTTTACTCCCTGGAAGCTTTGGGGGGTCCAGTGAGCTGATATTGTTGTTCTTCTTGTGGGATTGTAGTTCCCATCAGCTCTTTCAGTCCTTTTCCTAACTGTTCCACTGGGATCACTGGGCTCAGTCCAGTGGTTGGATGTGAGTATCTGTACCTGTATTAGTCAGGACAAAGCCTCTCAGATGACAGTTATAGCTAGCTCCTGTCAGCAAGCACATCTTGGCATCGGCAATAGTGTTGAGGTTTGGTTTCTGCAGATGTAATGAATCCCCTCTCTGGATGACCTTTCCTTCAGTCTCTGCTCCATTTTTTTGTCCCTACATTTCCTTTAGACAGGAACAATCCTGGGTTAAAAATTTTAAGATGGGGAGTGGCCCTATCCCTCAACTGGGGGTCATCCTTATCTACTGGAGGTGGTCTCTACAGGTTTTATCTCCCCCTTTTGTTCTCCCTGTTGGTCCTGGGAACCTCTCACTTCCCAGGCATCTGGGACTTTCTAGTGGCTATCCTCAGTTCACCACCCCTAACTGCCACATATTTTTCTTCATTTTTCTGTACTTCTCTCCTGTCTCTTCCCACACCTGATTCTGACCCCCTTTGCTCTCCCTCTCCTTTCTCCCTCCCAGATCCCTCCCTCACTCTACCTTCCATGATTATTTTGACTCCATTCTAAGTAGGTTGAAGCATCCACAATTTGCTCTTCTTTCTTGTTAAGCTTCATATGGTTTATGAATTGTACCATGGTTATTCTGAGTTTTGGGGCTAATATCTACTTACAAATGTCCTTTTGGGCCTGGGTTATCTCACCCAGGATGATATTTTCTAGTTTCATCCATTTGCCTGCAAATTTCACAAAGTCATTGTTTTTAATAGCTGAGTAATACTCCATGCCTTCATGTTTAAAGTCTTGGAAAGGTCAGGAATTCAAGGCAACTACCTAAACATAATAAAAGCAACATGCAGCAAACCAAAAGCCAACATCAAACTAAATGGAGAAAAACTTGAAGCAATCCCACTAAAATCATGGACTAGACAAGACTGCCCATTCTCTCCTTATTTATTCAATATACTACTCAAAGTTCTATCCAGAGCAAGTACACAACAAAAGGAGATCAAAGGAATACAAATTGGAAATGAAGAAGCCAAGATATCACTATTTGTGGCTGATACTATAGTATACATAAGCAACCCCCAAAAATCCATAAGAGTACTCCTACAGCTGATAAACAATGTCAGCAAAGTAGATAGATATAAAATTAACTCATATCTGTAGCCTTCCTCTACACAAAAGAATAAAAAGGGTGAGAAAAAAATTAGGGAAACAACATTCTTCACAACAGTCACAATTAGTATAAAATATCTTGGTGTGACTGTAACTAAGCAAGTAAAAGACATGAATAACAAGAACTTCAAGTCTCTGAGGAAAGAAATCAAAGAAGATCTCAGGAGATGGAAAAATCTCCCATGTTCATAGATTGGCAGGTTTAAAATAGTAAAAACGGCCATCTTACCAAAAGCAATCTACATAGTTAAAGCAATCCTCATCAAAATTCCAACTCGATTCTTTACAGAGACAGAGAGAACAATTATCAAATTCATCTAAAATAACAAAAAAAAAAAAAACAGGATAGTGAAAACTATTCTCAACTAATAAAAGAACTTCTGGGGAAATCACCATCTCAGACCTCAAGCTGTACTACAGAGCAATACTGATAAAACCTGCATTGTATTGGTACAGAGACAGACAGGTAGATCAGTGGAATAGAATTGAAGACTCAGAAATAAACCCACACCCAAGGTCACTTGATCTTTGACAAGCCAAAACTATCTAGTGGAAAAAAGAAAGCATTTTCAACAAATGGCGCTGGTTCAACTGGCAGTCACTATGCAGAGGAATGCAAATTGATCCATTTTTATCTCTTTGTACAAAGCTCAAGTCCAAGTAGATCAAGGACCTCCACATAAAATCAGATAAGCTGAATCTAATAGAAGAGAAAGTGGTAAAGACCCCTGAACACCTGGGCACAGGGAAAATTTTCCTGAACAGAACACCAATGGCTCAGGCAAATGAGACCTCATAAAATTGCAAAGCTTTAGATCATCCTCATGAAATCAGACACAAACATTTGGCATATGAGCATGTAAGTAAATTAATATAATTATAAAGATATAATTAAGATAAATCAGAAATTAATTCAAAATGTCATTTTCTTCAGCCATACCAATACCAAATTCTACATGTAACTATGGATAACAGCATTTGGCACACCAAATCAAGGCACGTTAAGCTCTCTGTCAAATGAATCTTTAGGTGTGAATAATTTTTAAGCTTCTCAGGGGGGATTTTTGAGAAGATCTTAAATATATATAGTTTTTGTACTTTATAAGGAAAATATTGTTTTTAAGAATAAAACATATAGTACCTCCCGTGCTTGTAGTTAACTTCTTAGAATATCTTTTATTGCTAGATCCTTGAAGGATCCTTGTCTTTCTCTAGAGTGGGAGATATAGTGTGTACATCTTTCCAAAATCTGCTTTATACCTAATCCATCAATACTGGGAAAAACATCATCTGCATATTCTTGACCTTCATATGTAACCTCTCCTCACCTTTAAAGCCCCTCTCCTGTAGAAAGCCTCTGCCTCCCTAAGGCTTTTCCCACCACTTTGGTCACCAATTTCTAACAATTTCACCCTCTTTGACATCTCTTCATTATGGTTTCTCCTCCACTCTGATCACTTGATGCCTGCCATGCCTGGAATGCCTTCTCCCTACCATTTTTGATCCCAGCCTATATTTCTGTAATTCATGCTTCAGACTTACATTAGATCTCTCTTAAATTCTTATGGTCAGTGATGAGAATCTTAGATAACCCATTCATCATCCAGATCTCATAGAAATACACTTACTTATCATGATAATCATCTATCTATCTATCTATCTATCTATCTATCAATCAATCATCTATCTATCTATCTATTATCTATCTATCTATCTATCTATCTATCTATCTATCTATTAATCCTGTTCATTTCAACCTGATAGATTTGTCTAATTTAACCAGTAACTACCAATAAGTGTTTTGATTTTACACTGAGTTAGTTTCCTATGACTTTTGACATTTGTTGTAATATTTTGATTGGTTCATTGAGAATTTCATGCATGCATGCAGTTCATATTCATTTGTTCACATTCATCCCCATTTCTTTCCCTATTTCAAGATCTTTCCACCCTTCGTCCACTGGAGCATAACAGGCTATACTGTTTGACTCTTACTTTACACAAATCATCTAACTACTCCCTTGAAGGAGTATAAAGTTGCAATACTATCAGCTCTCAAAAGTGTCTTCACATTCAGTATTCTATGAATTGTCTTTTGATTTCCTTATCTCTTTTATGATGTCTAGTACACAGAGAGATACTAAGTGTGTAACTAACATGTTACATTTAAACACGTGGGTGAGAGAGTATGTGTTTGATGGACAGAGATAGGGTCTGTTATATTGAGCCATTTTAAAACAAAAATCCTCAAACATTAATTTATCCTTTCTATGTCACATGTGAATGGATAGGAATCTAGTGCCTCTCATGTTTGCTTCTCAAATCTGTTCCAATAAAGGAAAATCCCTAGCTCTCTCTAGAGAAGCCCTTTGGAATCTACCTGATCAAATAAGTCTACCTGGTTGTTTTTACACTTTTAATTAGGAAAGAAAAGAAAACCCAAGACTGAGAAATGTTAGGTTTTTAATGTGATTGGTACTTATGACATGAGATAATGTTGTATAACTGAGACCTAAAATATGACTCTCATTTATGGTGACTGTTTTAACTTTATGAAATCATTTTCATTAGCAATTTGACAGGGAGAAGCAAAAGCAAAAGATCCTGTGTCTTCTAACAGCTGCAGACTTGGAGCATAGAATAAATGGCAGAAGTATATTTGGATCCAAGTGTGAACTTAATTTTCTTCCAACACTCATTCTCAGCTCCATTTTTAAAAACCAAGAATTAATTCCTATGTATGTCCTCCAGCTCTAGATTAAAATGGGAGTTACTGATGGAACCCATGGCCTGGGATGCATCTGGAGTCTGGAGAGAAGCCCATCTCAGTATCCCTTCAGGAAGAGGAATGTCTTGGTGACTTTCAGTCCCCATCACAAACTCCAAATCTCAGATTCTGTTCTCCAGTAAGAATACAACAGACAACCTATCAGGGTCACTACCACATGGAACAGAGAAGGTTATTAAGATTACGATGTAAATCCTTTCTGCAAATATACAAACCATAAGACAGCTTTCCTCCCAGATAAAATCTTGTATCTGGTATAATGAAAATATCTTGGCTACTTGAAACCATGGCAGCACTAGGAAACACATAGTCTAGGTTCAAAAAAAAAAAAAAAAAAAAAAAACAGTATCAATACTTATTCTGATAATGTTAATCCTTATTCTATTGCTTCACTTTTCCTATTAATATTTACAATGGACATATAAAGCAAATGGTTTCATTGACAGCCCCATATATATATGCAAATATATTATTGGTCCTTGCTCATATTAGACCCCATTGGTTCCCGTCCTCATCTCAAATAGTTTTACTTGTTATGCTTTTGGATTTCACATATGAGAGAAAGCATGCAATATGTTGGAGTCTTTCTCTTCCACTTCTACTATTCTCTCTTGTTCCTTCATCTTATTTTCTTGGGGCCTCATCTTCCCCAAACCCCACTCCAGTCACCTTTCTATATTCATGTCATGTGTGTGTGTGTGTGTGTGTGTAGTGTGTACATTTAAAATTTGCAGATGAGGAAAAACATATTTGTCTTTTAGAGTATGGTTTATTTCAAATCACATGACTATCTCTACTTCTATCCCTTTTTCCTACAAATGGCATAATTTCAGTCTTAGTGGCAAAATAAATTCCCTTATGCATATATACATAAGTTTCCTTATGCACACCTCTGTTCGTGTGAGGTCATGTATGACTCTCACCAAAGTACACAACCCCACATACAGATTGCTTTTCATGTCTTAGTTTTGATCACGTGATCCCCACAACCACATAATTAACTAATTTAGAATTTAGTTAAAATTCTAACAAAGTTTGATTCATTGATAAAATTCAATTGTATGGTAACAATAAGTCAAGTACTCTATGCATTAATTTTGAGATACAATAATAAAATTAAACAAAAAAATCAATCTGGAAGTCACTCAACCTTTCTACACAGGTCCAAGTACTTAGGCTTGTGGACTGTACAGCATTTCTAATCACAATTCTGTTTTCATGGTAGGAAAACACCCATAGACTCACAAGTCAATGAGATAGGCTATGTTACTATAATACTTTACTTACAAAATACATGATTGACTAGACTTGGTCCACTGATGTGGTTTTCTGACCCTTGTCCTAGCTATAGGAGTCAATACAGTCAAATAAGATTACAGTGAACACAGAGATATGTATGTATCTAAATATTCAACACCGAAAAAAAGTAAAACACTTAGGAAAGTTGAATGTAATAATGTTTCTTGACTTTGATTTGTTTAAAGTATTAGTATTTCAAAAACAAACAGTATTGTTTAATATCTTATTACTTGCTTTCATTTTTTCAGTTCTAGGTATTTTATACACACAGCTCATTTCAGTGCATCCCTGTCATGTCGCAAGTGCTCAGTGGTCACTACGATGGTTAGTGGACAATACAGTACACTTGCCTAGGTCTATTCAGAGAGATAAGTAGATTGTTGTATGACTTTTCTTGAAGAGGAAATTTCTACTCACCGCAAGTAGAGAGGACCAAAAAAAAAAAAAAAAGCCAATTATATTATAGCACGCAAGTGTGGCTTGGTACCTACGAGTTTATTTAGGCTGAATGACTTAGCAGAACATGGCTACTCTCAGGCCAAAATACCCATCCCCACATTGGTAATGACTGAGAAAAGTTGCATCAGGGGAGCCACCCCATGTGATCTGTAGGCAGCTGTATCATGAAAGGCCCCTTGTCTATCTGCAAGTATTCACTGCTTATAGAACCTCAGAGAGGGTCCTCATAACCTTGTGAGTTGTATATGAATTTCATGAACCCCATTTGTCTTGTAAGTTACAGGAGCTTCCTGATGTCTACCGTCACTGTTTAGTCAGCACTATCCAGTAAGAATAAAATATGACACACAAATGTGAGCATATATAGAAACATACACATACATGTCTGCATATAATATAAATAGTCAAATATAGAGGAAACAGCTACACACACGGGAATATGAGGGTAAAGCCACGCTAGTTGGAGTAAACACAGAAGAGAAAAAAGGACACTATCACTACTATTGTAAATGTAGCTACCAATCAGAGTGGGTCTTTCAGGAGAGAACAAATCCGTGGAGTAAGCAATGTTTCCTGAATTGAGAGCAGGGAGACAAACAGGATTCTCGTTAGAGGAAAGTTTACACATAACACCCTGGAGAAAGGAAAGGTAGCAGCTTCTTCTGCGAGTAAGAAGCATCAGCTTACAGAGTCAAGTGGGGTGCCGAGCGTGAGTACCAGCCGCACCTGTGGGAACTGAGTGAAGAGAAATGGACATGAAACAAAGTAACCACAGATTTGATGAAACTTAGAGCCCAGACGAATGACATGGAGGAAACAAGAGGAAAGGATGATGTTGAGGGTCTGGATTCAGAGATTTAGTTGACATCAGTCAAAACAGGACATTTGGGCACAGGAAAATTTTTGAATAAAGATGAAGAGTTTAGCCTTGACCGCTCCTGAGCCCTTAGGGAGACATGTGCAAAGATAACAGGGAACAAAGAAGCAGTGTGCACAGAGCGAATTTAGGCACTGGAGAACCTCTTTGTGTCAGTAGCTGCCTTTTCTGATGTGGCCAGGGCTGGGGAGATGGCTCAGCCAATATAGCACATGCCAGGTAAGCATAAGTACCAGGGTTCAGATCCCCAGAACTCATGTAAATGCGTGTACATTTCCAAATCTGCTTGTAATTCTTATGGTTCAAAGGATGGAGGAAGGACATCTGCAGAGAATACTGACTGTCTGCACTAGCTGTATCCATGAATTCTGAGTTCAAATGAGACACCCTGCCTCCGTAAATAAGGTGAGAAGCAATTGAGGAAGGCACCCAACACTGGCCTCAGGCCTCTGTACTCACACATTTACTTGTGTGTGTGTGTGGGGGGGGGGTCTGGAGGGTGTCCCACGATGATCTTTGGCCTGGCCTAATGTAGGAGTCCAGGCCAAAGGGACAGAATGTGAACAAGGAGGGGAGATCACCTGCCTCCACTGCTGCCTCTGCTTGCTTCTCCACTGTCACTGCCCAGTCACTCCCAGGTGCTACACCTGTCTCTCCACGCTGAGCTGGCCTGGGGCCTGCCCAGGCTGGGTGGATAAGAAGCCAGCTAGCTGGCAAGGAGGTAGCTTGGTGTCCCCGGCAGGTTCTGGGAGAGAAGTTCTCTTCCCAAGTGTTACAGCTCTTGTGACAGAAACTCTCAGACACCGGGATGATTCTTGCACCCCTTACTTCTTCTGAATAGAGCCCTTATATACAGTTTCGGGGTGGGTTAGGATCTGGCAGCAGATAACGCCTATTGGCTTGGTCTGAGAGCTTGGAGATACCTCATCTACATGTGGGGGAGCCTGAAGCACTGTTCCTCATAAAATGGCCACAGACCTCTCTGTGGGAGGAGCTGTGAAGGGCTGAAGCTAAATGAAATGAACCAGGGCCCGGGAGCAGAGCCGAACACCTGCGTCTGATAAAGGTCCGGGGTTTGTATGCTCAACCAGGCACCCAGATGCTTCTCACAGCCCACTGCCCCACAGGGGGGATTGTGTTTGTGGGGGGAGGGGTGTTCCTGTGTGTGTGTGTGTGTGTGTGTGTGTGTGTGTGTGTGCGCGCGGTGTGGGCACATACATCACACACACGTGCACACACATCACACACACACAAAACAGATCCCTCCACACCAAAAAACCATACATAAACATATGTATACACACAAATAGAAAAACAAACAAACAAGAGCTCTCTTTTCCCATCTTCCAACACAAAGTATTTGTAATAGCTGTGTGCCACCTCAAGGAGAATGAGATTCTGTTCAGCCTGCCTAGCACGTGGACTTTTCTTTCCCTAGCTATCCCTTGTTCATTTTCATATGTCAATTCTAATATCGCTGTTCAGGAAGAATTCCCAGGCTCCCAGATGATGTCAGATCCCCTTGCTGTCTAGATCCCCTTACATATTTCCTCAGTAACACTTTTCATACTTGCAATTTTACATCTATTCACACAACTGTTTGATTAATGACTTTTGGCCTGAAAAATAATGATTAGTAAACAGCAACAAGTCTATTCTTGCTTGACATTGTTATACTAGCCTCTGTCACTTAACTGGCAAGGCTAGATGCTCAATAAATATTTATCATATGAATAAACATAATATTAAATTTCATTTGGAAACCCAAAGTTATCTGGAATGAATCATAAACGATAGCACAGATTCCACTATTCAACCACAAATACAATCCAGCAAAAGGTACTAACTTTCGGTAGTTTTTTACAATTTGACTTTGATTTTTAACTCTTCCATCACAACTGAGGTGGTGGAAATTTATCCCCAGTCCTTTTGTGTTTCTCAGCACTGGTAGAGGCATTCCCTGACCAGAAATCATGTGGCTGGCCAAGGGAAATAGAGAACTCTCATTTTCCCCAAGTTTCTTGTAAGTTTGGGGATACACTGAGGCTTTTCCTCTCCTTTGATGATACATTCAGAGACTGAGTTAACCCCTTATCATACTGTCTTTCTTGTAGCATCCATTTCCCTAGGCAATGTATGTACTACTTGTTAACTATCTGGATGGAGATAGAGGGAAAGAGAAATTGTAGTTAGAAAAAAAAGTTGGTCACTTTTCAAAATATGATGCTAATTTGTTCGTCAAAAATGAAAGATGACTTTGAATGCATAGATTCCACAACTGCAGTAAGAAATGCACACAGAGACAAAATACACAGAAGACACTAGAAATGTCTTCTAAGTCTTTTTCATGTCCATGGTCAATAACACAGTCTGGGAAGGAGTCAGCCCTTTACTCATAGTTCCTGCATTAAGCACAAAACTCACATTTCTCTCTCATAATTATTCATTCAGGGATCCTGGATTACTGTCCCACCTCTGGGTTGTAAGGTCTCTAAAGGCATGGGCACTCCATCAGAGAGTGTCCACCTCATCCACTGCTGTGTTGTCAGCCCTGCCCCAATCTGGCACAAAATAATGTGCGAGATAAATTATATTGAAAAAGTCCATGTGTTAACAGGGTCCTAACCTCCTTTATGTTACAATATTCTAACCAACAGCAACTTAGGGAGGAAAAGGTTTATTTGGCTTGTGTCCATTAATGAGATCAGTCACACCAGGAATTTAAAGAGGAACTTGAGTAAAAACTATGAATGAATTGTTTCTTGTTGGATCATAGTCAGACCCATGCTAAGCTAGCTTTCATATAAGACCAGAGCTATCTGCCCAAAGAATGGCGCCACCTACAGGAGACTAGGCCTTCCTGCATCAATTAGCAATCAAGACAACCCCTACAGACATTCCTAGAGGCCAACTTGATCTGATACCTCAATTATGATTCTTTTTTTCAGGTGACTCTAAGCTGGGTCAAGTTGATAGCTGAGGGCAAACTTGAGAAGAGTAAGTAGAATACATAAAATCAGAATTCCAGCTCACATTTTAAGCTTTTGGAAGAAACTTTTTATTTATGCCTCTCACCTCCATGTAAAACAGTTCATTCCTTTCAGAGCATTTATTTAAAAACAGTGGTTAAGGGTATAACCCCTGAAGCCAAAACAATTCATTTAAATAGCAGCTAAGGTGTCTACGGGAGAAAATTATTTAGAGACCCTGGGTACTGCTTTCTACAAAATGGAGAGAGAGCTGTAGAATCAACATCATCAGAACTGTTATTAACAGCAAAAGAGGTAATCACTGTACAGCTTTTAGAACATTATTCAACACGTTTAGAAACACTAAAAAGTCATCGTTTATACTTTCTTCACTTTTAAGGATGACAATTTCAAGACTGCCACTTTTGCTGCATGCATAGCATTTTTTGAGCAGTAAGGAAAATATTCTGTGTGGGTTTTCATAATGAAGCCATAGTTAATTCTGCGGGTTATTATTTTACCTCTCAACCATTATGAGGCTGGGGCTCAAGGGGGCTACATAAATTGTTCAAGGTCTCATAACTAGTAATTAGATTTATTGTCATTGGACCCCAACTGATAATACAGCAGCTTCTCACACTCTCTCCCGAGATGTACACATCTTATATCTCATACTAGGTTATAAATTTCATGCCAGGCAAGGATTTGAACTGATTTGTCTTTGTATCCCCGGAAGCATCTACCTTAATGCTTTATATGCCAACAATGAGTAAATATTTATTAACTGATTGAACACACAGTGAAGGGACCCAAAAGTCAAACTTCATCAATGTCACTATGTTGTCCTGGCATTGAGTTTGCAGACGGTACTCCTGTTCATTTTGAACAGAAGCAATCTTTTCATTGTTTGAGCAGCACCTTCAGGAACACCAATTGTTATAAAGAGAAGTGTTCCTTAGAAGAAATGCCGTGTACTCAGGTATGTTGTGCCACCAGATCTGTCTCAATGTTGTCTGCATTCATCTTGGAATGTTACATTTACACATAGTGTCACAGTCTATTGTGGTTTAAGGAAACATTTATCCAGGAGTGTGGTGATAACTCAGTTATTATTATTCATGGAAAGCCCGAGAAAGTGAGTTAGAGCATCTATAATTCATGTAAAAGAAGCATGGTGGTAGGATCTTGTACTCTCAACGCCAAGGAGGTACAATCAGGCACATCCCAAGAGCTTATGGGTTAGTAGCCTAACCTGCTTTGGTGAGCTTTAAGCCAATGAGAACAAAGTAGATACCAAAACCTGAGAAAAAAGAATCCAAAGTTGTTCACTGGCCTACAACACAAACACACACACACACACACACACAAACACACACACACACACACACACACACCTATAGAAAAATGACCGGAAGAGCAAAAATGGATACATTGAAATTATTTGTATGGTATTTGGTTTATCATTCTTGTGGGAGCAGAAGAAAATTTTGGTCAGATTAAGTTTATTAATGTGTCTATAATAATTTTGCTTTGGGCCTATGATCTACACATCTTCCAGTTTCAATTTTACAGTCATTTTGTGGCCTGTCAGGGGATAGATGATCATGTCAACATTCCTTGAAGAACTGGCCATGAAGGAATTTCAAATTGCAACTACTATATAATAGTGTCAATGGTAAATCCTTCTATTTATATAGAATTTCTGATTTTCAAGACTTTATCTTTTATATAAAACTCATATAGCATATTTGATTAATCCCAGAAGCTGAGTTACTTCTCAATAAATTATCTGTAAGAAAAATACATTAATTAAAAATAAAAAAGTCATTTATGAATGCAGACCATGGTGCAGAGTAATGCATTTAGAACTACAGACATAATCCAAGAACACCTAGGCAGTGCATGACTATCTCATGGGTAGAAAAGATGTGAGTGGCAGAGTAAGAACTTATACAATGCTTGGATGGCAGTTCTTTTTATTTATTTATTTATTTATTTATTTATTTATTTATTTATTTATTCTTTAAGAATGAAAATTCTTTTCTAGATCCATCCATTTGCCTCCAAATTTCATGAAGTCATTGTTTTTAATATCTGAGTAGCACTCCACTGTATAAATGTACTACATTTTCTGTATCCATTCCTCTGTTGAGGGACATCTTAATATCTTCCTGGGTGAGGTAACTCAGTCACAGAAGAACCACATGGTATGTACTCACTGATAAGTGAACATTAGGCAAAGAACGTGGAATAACCACAATACAACTAACTCACAGACCACATGAAGAAGCTCAAGAAGAAAGAAGACCAAAGAGTGGATGCTTCAGTCCTACTTAGAAGGGGGAATAAAGTAATCAATGGAAGTAGAGGGTAGGAGGGACTTGGGAGTAATAGAAGAGGGGGTAGGGGGAAAAGAGGAGAAGAATCAGGTATGGGAGGAGATGGCAGAGATGTACAGAGGGTCAGGAAATTGAACAGAGGTGTGTGACAATGGGGGATGGGGAACTGAGGATAGCAACCAGAAAGTTCCAGATGCCAGGAAAGCAAGAGCCTCCCAGAACCCCACGGGGATGACATTAGCTGAAATATCCCACAAAGGGGAGGGAGAACCTGTTGAGACCATATCCAGAGGATAGGCATGGCCCCAAGTTGAGGGATGGGGCCACCCAACCATCTCCAAAATTTTAACCCAGAATTGCTCCAGTCTAAAGGAAATACAGGGACAAAGAGTGGAACAGAGTCTGAATGAAAGGCCATCCAGATACTTTCCCACCTGGGGATCCATCCCACATGCAGACACCAAACACAGACACTATTGCTGATGCCACAAAGTGCTTGCTGACAGGAGCCTGATAAAGCTGTCTCCTGAGAGACTCTGCCAGATCCAGACCAATACAGATGCAAATGATTGCAGCCAACCATTGGACTGAACACAAGGACACCAATGGAGAAGTTAGGGGAAGGACTGAAGGAACTGAAGGGGTCTTGTCTGGCATCAGTGGGAGGTGAGGCCCTTGGTCCTGTGAAGTTTTGATGTCCCAGTGTAGAAGAATGTCAGGACAGTGAAGCAGGAGTGGGTGGGTGGTTGGGGGAGCACCCTCATAGAAGTAGCGTAAGGGGGTGATGGGATAGAGGGTTTGCAGAGAGGAAACCGGGAAAGGGGATAACATTTGAAATGTAAATAAATAAAATATCCAATTAATATAAAAGAATGGCAGTTCTTAAACATCTGTCCACAGATCACCAACCTCAGGACCTCAGCAATTAGGTACGTGCTCAGTCCCCAGTCTTCCCATCAGAATTAGGACAGTGTGGCGACTACAGCATTGTGTGTTTTATCAAGATCTCATGATGATTCATTTAATGTTTATTTGTGTACACCACTGAGCTACAGCATTGATCTTTGTGTGTGTGTGTGTGTGTGTGTGTGTGTGTGTGGAGATAAATAAGACAGCCATACCCTTTTCTTATAAAAATGATTCACCAGATAAGTAATTGTTTTCACTACCACAACACAAATGAGTAAAGAATATCTAACTCCCAACTTAGATGAAAAGAGTAGAGTGAAGTTGTGATGGATAGAAAGTGATTTTGCATTCTCTCCTCCTGGGCCCCATTGGTACCTCAGGATTTTGAAGCTGCTGAGCAGTTAAGCAGTTCCTCAAAGCAGACTTCACACAGTCTCTGATCACCACTCAGGAGATGCTGCAGCCGGGGTAGGATGCCATGTGATATCAGACTTCCAGAACATAGTAAAATACAGAGAAATTTCCATTTTTCTATTTTTATTTTAGTTTGTGTATGTGTATCTGCTTCTATGTGTGTATGTGCGTGTATGTATATGGATGCATAAGAACGCACATGCCATGATGGGCATGTCAAGGTCATACATAGGATGCTTTCAAGATGTAAGTGTCTTTTTCCAGTGCACATTCTAGAGAGCACACTCTGTTGTCAAGCTTGCATACCAAATGTTTTTTGTTACTTAACTATCTCCCTGACCCAATTTCCAGATTTTTAACCTCAAACTTGATGCTAGGAAGTGTGATTTTAAAAGTAGGAATTCTTAGGAAACACAGTTTGCCTGTGACCACCATATAGTTCTGCTTCTAGTTTTTAATGCAAAATGTTAGTTCTGGGGTAATGTGCAGAGGAGGAAAAACAGTAGGAAATTCTGGTCTACACTACGCCAAAATAGCAAGCATTTTTTTTGTTTGTTTGTTTCAAGTGGTTGATTTATTTAAAAAGTGTCAATCAAATCAGAAAGAATCCAAGCTGCATAACTTATAGTCTATAGATTCCTAAGGAGTCCTGGTTCCAAAGGGATGATTCCCCCTGGAACCATAATGAGAATTTCGAGAATATGTACTAATTTGACATTTTTTCTACAATATTTTCCATAGATTTTCATTCTTTTTTTCTCTGGGACCTATAACTTATTAATCACTGCATATGTCAGCTTCGTGTGGATGTTAAGCAGGAGAAGCTGGGCTTTTCCTTTACTTTCAGTTCTCACGATTTCTCTCTTTTCCCCCTTTTGTTCCCCCCTTGCTCTCTTTTATCCTTTTCATTAGCATATATTCATTGTACCAAATAATGAGTCTCACTATTACATTTTCATGCATGATTATAATGTACTTTGAGCATACTAATACCCCATTACCCTCTCTTGATTCCAGTGATTATTAATTATGCTCCTATAAAATATTCCTGTGGCTCATTCTACTTCCATTCTATTCTCATTTTGGTCCAGATTCTGCTTTTCTTAAACTCCAACCCTATTACATGCATGCTTTGAAAACCTCCGACAGCTCAACCGTGGCCTTCTAAGTCAGACACAGGTGCTTCAGACCTCTCACAAGAAGGTTCTGGCTACAATGCCTTTCATTTCCTCTTTTGTGCGCACTCCAGTCAATGGACAGCGTGTTTCTTTGAAAGATCTCTTGACTTCTGACTCATCTCTTTAGAGCTACCTATCTCTCAGTCAGCCCCTCCTCCACATTCTGTCTGCCTTTGACAAAAGTTGCCTATTTCATGAAACCTTCTCCAATTGGGCCTCTGAAGTACTGATGTCTCAATCCCTTGGCGAAACTGTTCACATTTGAATCTACACAAGTCTTATTGATATGCTGATCAGCCTCAGGAACTGATCCAAGTAGAATTTCCAATTTGTTGCTGAATATTTTTTTTTCTGGACCAATCCATTCAGGGATGCTACTAAAAAAGTAATATTGACCTATTGTATATTTCTCAGAAATGTTCTTTTTTTTTTTTTCCCCTGTTTGGAAACCAAACCATAGATATCAGCAGCTAAATCTGACTTATTTCTTTGATAAAAGAATACAATTAAGACAGACCAATAAAAGAACAAAGAGCTTTTATCCATCTCTTTGCTCTTTGAACCTTGTTATTAGAAGCCATCTCATGTTTCCAGAAACCAAGAGTCAAAAATAATCTTTCGTTGTTTTTAATACAATCATCTCCCTCCATTATTATGATTTCTTATTCTCTTCCTCCTTTCTTCTTTGATAGAAATGTATTTATTGGGGGAGAGGGATGAAAACAAGTATAAGGTGTTAGAGATGGGATATAGAAAACCAATATTTCTTACATAGATGGAAAATTCTAGAATATAAAATTCCAGCCAAAGTTGGCCCACCAAAGAAGAGTTAGAATCCTTTGTGCAGATTTTCTAGACTCAGCCTCTTCATGGTGACTGGTAGACCCACCCTAGAGAAAGAAAGATATGCTCCCATCTCTGTTCAGGGCTCTGTGGATTCTGCTTCAGCCAGATACATTGATGGAATTGTCCTAGAAAGGGGCAGAAGGTATATGTATTAATTACTTTTATGTTGTGATAAAATACCATGGTCAAAGGCAAGGAAGAAAGGAGAAGAAGAAGGAGAGAAGGAGAAGAAGAAGGAGAGAAGGAGAAGAAGAAGAAGAAGAAGAAGAAGAAGAAGAAGAAGAAGAAGAAGAAGAAGAAGAAGAAGAAGAAGAAAGGAGGAGGAGGAGGAGGTAAACCATCTCAGTTGTGGACTTCTGCCAGTGAGACTATCCCTCCTGAAGGTTTCGTGAGCTTCTCAAATGAAGACCAAGTGTACAAATACATGGGCCTGGGGAGGCCATCTCTCATTTAAACACCACAGTTCCCATAACTGGAAGCGGCAGAGTTGATGGTCAGTTCTTTCTGTGTGTGAGGCACTCAGCTCTTCTAATGGCCTAGAATCCTATAATCCTCTCGTTCACTACATTCAGGAAAGGGGGTTTTAAACAATCCCACAAGTTCTGGTTCTATTGACAACCTAACTTTTTTTTTTTTTAATAAAACTTAGGCACAAATTTTTGAATTATATTAGAAAACCAAACTATCATATTCATCAACTTCAACACTCATCAACACTCATGACCAGTGACCCATTTTTCATGTCCTTCCTTCCTTCTCACTGATGGGACACTGAAAACAGTTGACAAGGAATGATGGGTAAGGAATACTGGCTAGGTTACTGGTGTTGAGCCCCAACACTCCCCCTCTGCAACTGTTGGTGTTAAACACTCTAAGTTCCCTTGCAGAGCCCTAAACTCTGTGCTTGCTTGCTTGCTTGCTTGCTTGCTTGCTTTCTTCCTTCCTTCCTTCCTTTCTTTCTTTCTTTCTTTCTTTCTTTTTTTTTTTTGTTTTTGTTTTTGTTTTTTGTTTTTTTTGAGACAGGGTTTCTCTGTGTAGTCCTGGCTGTCCTGGAACTCACTCTGTAGACCAGGCTGGCCTTGAACTCAGAAATCCGCCTATTTCTGCCTCCCAAGTGCTGGGATTAAAGGCGTGTGCCATCACTGCCTGGCTCTGTGGTTTCTTTTAGATGAAATTCAATGATTCCTGGGACTCTCTTTTCTAGCAAATCCAGTTTGGGGAGTAGCAGAGAAAGAACAATCTTCCTAGGATTGGCTAACTGTGTCCAGCTTTCTCAGATTTTTCTGGCTCACTCCAGGAAGCCCTTTACCTGTCTGCTTTGGTTAATCTCTTTATAAAATGGAAATAGAGTATTGTCTTTTTCATTAAATCTTTGTTTTCTCTGAGTTACGGGCTGCTATAGTTCAATACCTGTTAAATGATGCTAATACTTGGCATGGTATCCTTCACTAGCAACTTCAGTGCTTAAGATGAATCCAATAAATAATCCAAAATAATTTGGATCCCTGGGGGAACTGCTTAATGGAAGAGTAACCAAGGTGCTCCTGAGTTAATTATCACCATCTAGACTGAGGTAGGGTTGGGTTTTTTTCAACTTCAATTTGTGAGATTGATTTTATGACTTCTAGGATCTCCGTCACTGGTGCACTTCGTTTTAAAAAGGGATAATCAATAGGAGAAAAATTCCATTACTTTCACCTGGGTTCCTGTTATTTCTACCTTCCTATATTTTTTTTCCCTGAAATCAGTGCTGTTTTCACAGTAAACACCTTCCAAAATTAGTTAGAATTAAAATATACACGTATAGGTTTCCTTTTATAACACAAATGCCATTGGGTTGTGATAGTCATTGTCGTGGCCTTTTATTAAATGGGCTGTGCACTATCTCAAAGCATTGAAGACTTCCAAGTTCAAACATTAAAACAAAAAACCTGCATGAGACATGCAGTTCCTTTCACTTGAGCGTTTCTATTTAATAAACCATTTGATCTAGAGTCTTCTCGTTGCCATGCTTGCAATTTGACTCATTTGCTGCCTTAGGAACTGCTATATAAAGGTGTACTACTGAAAAAAAAATTATGTTTTATTACAATTTTATTTTGTAATAATATAGAAAATATGGCCTGTTCTGCACAATGATTGAGTCGGTGATATGGAGTAATGCCTCATTTATCCAAGTTGGCTGTGAAATGGGGTGGCCTGTGCTGCGATCTGTCCTGATAACCGAGGCTTATATTCTCTACACATGCAAAAGGCTTCCTCCCTTCTTTTTATTTCCTTGTGTGTGCTAAGTTGTGTGCACATGTGTGGAGGCGTACACATACTCATGTGTGCAAGTGTGAAGGTCAGAGATTGATGCTGGCTCTCTTCCTCAGTCACGTTTTCACCTTATTATACATTGAGGCACCGTCTCTTGACTGAGCCCAGAGCTCTCCAGCTTGTTCCAGGGATCCCGTGTCTGCCTCCATAATAAAGGGATTAACAGAGAGCAGCCCCACCTGCCAGGCATGTATACAGATGCTAGGGTTCATGCTTGCTCAGCAAACTTTCCATTCACTGGGCCATTTCGCCACCCCACACCGACCCCACATACAAATCTTGCTTTAGAAACAGTCTCTCATGGAACCTAGAGTTCACCATTTCTGTTAGTCTAAGTGACCAGCAAGTCTCTGGGTTCAGCTTCTCTCCCCCTAAGCCCCTGTACTAGGATTACAGATGCACGCCAATGTACCTAGCTTTTATGTGGGTGCTAGGGTTACAAACTCAGGTACTCAGGCTCCTGCGACAAGCATTTTATCGACTGAGTCATTTCCCCAATCTACTGAACTGATTTTTTTTTTTTTAGCATATACTATATAGTTCCCAGTCTAATCAAATATTTACTGGAGCTGTGGACTGCTTAATGATGAAGTCGGCGCAGCCATTACATTACATCATGGTCAGTCAAGATCTGGGAGGGAAAGAGGCAGTGGGTCTTTCGTGTGATGCTTCTGGTTTGAGCTGCAGTTTGACTCATTTCTACGATAGTCTAGATTTTCTTTCTCACTATTGGTTTCTTCTTCTTCTTCTTCTTCTTCTTCTTCTTCTTCTTCTTCTTCTTCTTCTTCTTCTTCTTCTTCTTCTTCTTTCTCCTTCTCCTCCTTCCTTCCTTCCTTCTCCTTCTCCTTCTCCTTCTCCTTCTCCTTCTCCTTCTCCTTCTCCTTCTCCTTCTCCTTCTCCTTCTCCTTCTCCTTCTCTTTCTCCTCCTCCTCCTCCCCCTCCCCCTCCTCCTCCTCTGTCTCCTCCTCCTTCTCCTCTCTTCCTTCCTTCCTTCTCCTTCTCCTCCTCCTCCTTCCTTCCTTCTCCTTCTCCCTCTCCCTCTCCTTCTCCTTCTCCTTCTCCTTCTCCTTCTCCTTCTCCTTCTCCTTCTCCTCCTCCTCCTCCTCCTCCTCCTCCTCCTCCTCCTCCTCCTCCTCCTCCTCTCCCTCCTCCTCTCCCTTCCCCTCCCCTCCTCCCCTCCTCTTCTTCCTCTTCCTCCTCCTCTTTCTCTTCCTCCTCCTCTTACTCCTCCTCCCCTCCTCCTCTTCCTCTTCCTCCTCCTCTTCCTCCTTCTCCTCATTCTCATCCTCCCCTCCTTCTTCCTCTTTCTTCTTCTTCTTTGACCTCACTTTTTAATGCTTCTGGTCCAAATATTTTTCCATTCAGTTTTTCTCACATATTTTTAATCACACAGTGGCAATTGGGCATGTATGAGAATACAGGAATCCCAGGCTAGCAATAAACATCCTAGTCACTTGGTTCTTTACCAAAACCAGCAAGGTAGCAGAGTCCCTCATTAAGCATGTGACTGTCTCGTCCTATTTTTAATCTCAGAATGTTGCTCTAACAGTGTACTCAGAGCTAGTTTGTACAGTCCTTGAGGCCAGCGCACTCATTTTGCTGTTAATTGGATTCATTATACTATAGAATACAGAATGCTGAGTGTGTAAAAAAAAATGTGTGATTTGTCTGTATTGTATCTTCCAACCTTAGGGAAAATACACATTGAATTGTTAATGCAATGGGATACTAAAATTTTCTGTCATTTGGCATTATGTCTGCTGAAATCACCATCCAATGGGATCGACTGGCTTGCCTGAGGCTTTAACGTGCAGAAGTAGAGACACTTCTTGTTTAATTTGGGACACTGTGGCTAGGAATCTGATTCTAACTCAGTTCTTCTCTGTTCCTGAGCTCTTTCAGAGTTATTCTTCTAGACTGTGTAATTAGTGAGAAGCCTCTCCAGTCCTATCCTGAACCCTGGTTGCAGCCTTTATTTTTTTACTTGGCTTGTCCACTAACTTATTAATATTTCTTAAGCCATATGTAGGTCACATTATTCTTAGATCTATCAAATCTCTTTCCTTTGACAGGTAAAGGTATTTTAAACAGAGAGTAGTTTGCAGAAATACAAAGATACTTTATATTTAAGAATATAAATGACTGTGGTTCATTCCGATTTTTTTCCTGACTTCCTTGTAATGTCTGGCTATCTCAGTTTTCCTGATCCTGCAAAACTCACTTCAGAAAGCCATCTTTCCTCATGACAATTCATTTTTTCAGTGTCAGATTCTTGATTTGCTCAGAACATTGCAAGTTTCTTTCCTCTGTCTCTAAGGCCGGGCTGTCTCCCGAAAGCGTTCTCCAAACCTATAATATGTCCATGACATTTGGACACACTTGGAAAGTGGGGTCACCAGGCCTAGTACAATGTGCTCATACTAACTTTTTCTTAGCACACTGTGCCTGTAGAAAGGCTTATACAGGAACACAGCCTTATATATCTTACCTGAACCCCAATCCCCCGAGGAATGATAAGGTTTCTGATAATTCACCAAAGATCTTGTTCAATGTGGCTTTATTTTCTCAGAGCTAACTTACAGAAGCACCGTCTCTTTAGCTGCGAGGAAGCAAGTGCAAAAGTCACCCTGTGTTTGGTGCAATGATTTCGTTTTTTTTTTTTTTTTTTTGGCACTCCTGAAAGTCTGGAATGAATACAATCTATCCTTAAGCTATATTACCTATAAACAGTACAGGGGGATGACAAAATATAGCCCAGTGCCAGCACTTTATGGTAAAAAAATGTGTGCATCAAGGAGTGAATAATATGTATGCATGTGAATCTTAGAGAGAAATAATAAAGTTCTCGTGCCTGCCAGAGATTAGCACACTCAGCAGTACCATGCTCAGTACCCTGCTCCTCACTTCAAACACACTTCCTTTTTTCCTTTATAAAGGAAATCGCCATACTGAATTCTGTCTTTCTCTTTGTCTCCATCTGTCTCTCTACCATTTCATGACATACCACCTGTATGTACAAGATTTTGTTGACAGTATTTTGCTTAATAGTTGGTTTTTGGGGAAGACAAGTGAAATTTCTGTGTAACTTTTCTGACAGGTTGTACTGTACTCCATTTTATAAGGCTCACCCATGTTGAAACAAAGCTTGTTTGTTTATGAGAGTATAACAATGTAAGAATCCGCTCAAGTTGTAGTGGTCCATTCAAATTGTTTTCTATTTTCTGTTGCTGTGTTACTGTTCTGTTCTGTATTCTGTTACTGTTACACCAACTGTCTTTTCTGTTTCCTGCTATGCAGGCATGAGGATTCCTTATTATTGTATACCTGCTAGCAAAATGATGGTTGTGGAAAAGGGTCACCAACATCCCTACTATACCTTACCCATAAGACTTGCAAGTTTCTGTTCCTGATAGTCTTACTTCACTTGGTTAATCACCTCTTTTCTGAGCCACTGGTCGACATGAAATGACGTCTCATTGAGCTTTTCAGTAGCATCTGTCTGATTCATAATGAAGTCAAGCATTTTAGTGCGTATTTAGTCATTTATGCTTTCTCTTCTATAAGATACGTTTGGCTTTTCTTGCTTTCCTTTTATTGTTCATTGTTTTGTATGTTACCTTCATCTGCGTTTATTATAACCACATACCCGAGATAGGTAACTTATGAAGAAGTTCATTTAGTGCATAGTTTGAGTAGCTGGGATACCTAAGAGCATGGTGACAGCACTTGCTCAGCCTCGGTGCACTACAGTATGAAGAGAATGTGAAGTTAGCACAAGTCAAGTGTGCTAACTTGGGACCTCCTTTTCTCTCTTATAAAGCCATTGATACCCACATAGTGGCACCACTCTCATGACCTCATTAATCCAAATTACCTCCCAAAGGCCCCATCTCCTAGTAGCATTAACATACAAATTTGGAGATTAAGTTTTAAGCACATGACCTTTCTGAGTGGGGGACACATTTAAACTATAGCAGACACAAATTATTAATCATTTCTATGAATTGCAAATACCTTCTTTAAGTATATGGCCTTATTTTATTTCATCATCTATATGATCTTTTTATTCTATAGTCATCTTAAATTTAAAAGCAGAAAACTATCACTAGCAATTTGCGGATTTTGTTTTGCTGATAAGACAACTCTTCAGTTCATAATATTATCCTTTCAGAAATTTCTCTAGTCTGAAAATACTGCTGTTCATACTCTTACATTTTTTATTTGCTTAGATCTAGTTATGATTTATGGTGTGAGATAATAACCAATATTTAATCTTTTCTGTCTGAATAAGCAATTGTCTAAGTCATATGGTATCAATAGTATTGCTTTTCCTTGCTGATTTATACTGCATCTGAAATAACTGAGGTTCCGTGAATATTGGGGACTGGTTTCTTAGATTTGGTTTGATTGAGTTTGTATATTCCTGCAGCAAATTGCACTTTTGTAGTCACATTGGCTTTGAATGAGGTCATACATGGTGAAACAAGGTACTTTCCCTACATGAAAGCATGGGTCTTTGGATATGTGTGCATCACTTCATCTTAAGCTACTAGTACAAAATCGTTTTCTTTTAGTATAAAAGATTTACAGCTAAAAATTACTCTTTTAGAATGTCTTTAGTAAGAGAACCACTTTAGATTCACTGACAATAAATTGAAAGTGAAATATAAGAAAAGAGACATAAAGAAATGTCTCAGAGGGTAAAAGCATTTGCTGTTCAAGCTTGATGCCCCGAGTCCAGTCCTAAGACCTCACTGTGGCAGGAGAGAACAGGAGGTCTAAAACCTATTCTTTAACCTTCACATGCATGCCATGCACATATTCTTTTATGCACACACACACACACAGAGAGAGAGAGAGAGAGAGAGAGAGAGAGAGAGAGAGAGAGAGAATAAGAAATTTAAAATAAAAGACATCATTAAACAGAAATAAGAAGAATGTATTTATATTAATATCAAACAAAAAAGATTGTTTTAGTTTAAAATTGTTACAAAGGCACTCGGTAGTGATAAAAAGAAGTCAATCCATCAAGAAAATACAGGACTTCTGATCATATAGGTATTTTACACATAATCCCAAAAAATCATGTGACAAAACTGGACAGAATTATAATGGAAAATGGAAAACTCAGTTTACCACCCTCAATGCTAGAAAGACCATCTAGATAGAAGACGAATAAAAATAAAAATGGAGCTCGTACCTGGTTACCAGCATTACTACTGCTACAGCGTGAGATTATCAATAAGTAAATGTTAGCACATTATACTGTAACAGCCACCCTGATAGCCAAGACTGCTATAAAGCAGTTCATGCAAAAGTAGAATATACAGTGTAGATACTCTAAACAAAGGCAATGACTTGTTTTCTGCATAGTGCAGAAGCTTGAACAGATAATGTATTCATCTTAGTAACACAAAAGTTTTAATAACTTGAATAACTCTCAACCAGTGATTGCACTGATAAAAATCCAGCATAGCTTCATTGAGAATAGTATTTGACTGTATTACTTGGAAAATAATATGGACTGATATAGGGTTGCAAATGGATAAAGTTGAAAAATATTGTGCCCAGGTAAGAACTCGACTTTTGACACCCAGGAGGCAGGAACAGGATCAACAGTTCAAGGCCAGCATGGGCTATGTATCAAGTCCCAAGCCTGCTCTGTGTGCGATCACATTTCAGAAAGCTTGAAGATCCTCTGGAATACATTTAGTGTCTTTCACATCTTTCTACTCTGATCTTTTTTCTGACAATGTTTTTTTCTGTTTCTTAAATGATGCACCTAGTTCATGACTTCAAGCCCTCATTATTTTCTAATGTGAGCACGTAAGGCTATGTAATATCCTATAGCTACCGCTTCAGTGATTACTTACATCTTAGTAGTTAATACTTTAATTGTTCATGGTTTAGAACACATTCCAATTTTCATCATTACTTATTGTTTTATCCATGAGTTATTTAAAAGGGTTTTTACATCTGCAAACATATCACTTTCCCCATTATTAGGACAGTTGGGGTTTTTCACCTAATTGAAATTTTTGTCAGAGAATGCAGTTGTGGAACGTTGTTTCAGTCAGCTATTTGTTACACGCAGTTCAAAACCATTTAGGGTGTGTGCGTGCACACACACACACACACACACACACACACACACACACACACTGTTTTTGTCTCATTAAGCAATTAGCAGCATATTTTCTGGGTGGCTCTTCTCCAGCTTACAACCCTGGATTTAAGCAAAATCTATCTGATAACTATGTTCCACTACTTATCATAAAACAATTAGCTACATAGAGCTGGGAGAGAGAGAGAGACAGAGAGAGAGAGAGAGAGAGAGAGAGAGAGAGAGAGAGAGAGAGAGAGAGAGAGAGAGAGAATATTTTGACATTCACAAGCCCCTCTTCCTAGCTCTACCCAGAAGACAGAAGACAAGAATAACAAGGACGTGGAAGTGACAGCAGGATTGGAACACCTGGGACTAGCCTTTGCTGGTCCCTTCTGTCCCTTATTTGAAATATATTGAGGACAGTTTTGAAGCTTACCCATCAGAGATCTGTTATGTTTCTTTGAAAAAAAATATGTTTATAGGGAGCTGGAGAGGTGGCTTATTGGTTATGAGCATGGGTCTCTGTTTCACATGAACTGAGTTTGATTCCCAGTACCCAAATGGCAGCTTACAACCATCTGCAAGTCTAGTTCTGTAGGATCTGGTGGCCTCTTTGGCCACTGAAGTGCCATCTAATACAGACAAACATGCAGGCAAAACACACATACACATGAAATAAAAATTAACTTTTAATATATGTATGAGAGAGAGAGAGAGACTTATTGGCTACACACAAACACATATACACATGCTGTCTTTGTCACAAGAAGCAATTATCAGCACATTTTCTGGATGGCTTCTCTTCAACCTGAATCTAAGCAAATCTATCTCGTAACTTTGTCTACCAGGCTTCATTAAAATATACTACACTTGTACTGCTATTTCTTATTCACTTTATCAATCAATTGAGAAAAATATCTTCAACCCCAACTTTGATAGCAAAGTTATAGTGTTTTTCTTTTAGTCATTTTAATATTTGTTGTATTGATTTGACATTATTGGATGCTTATAGCTTTAGAATTAATAAATTTTCTTGGTAAATGGAGTATTTTATTACTACTATATGGGTATCTTTATTAATAATAATACTCCACTTCCTTACTGAATATATTCCAAATATTTGCACAATTAATCATATCAGATATTCTAACCAAACATTATAATCATATTGAGGTGTATTTTGTTTGGGGTACCATTAACCAATTACATTAATAATACAATTTTGATGGTTCTAAATTGTATTTAGTACTATGACAAATGACCTTACACTTCTGGCAGTAATGTTTCATATTCAAAAGTCCCTGATATCAATATGAGTCTCTTCATAAATCTAATGTCTACAAATTTCTATAAGCCATGTCCATGGCATGATTTCTGCCAAAGAATAGAAAAATACATTTATTTAAGGCCACACAAAGAACTTGTCAAATTATCCAGCTGATATAATAAACAATTAAACTGCTTTTGAAGTCTGCATTTCATACTTATAAAAGCAGGCTTAAATATTTTCTTTGCTCTATGTCATAAAATAAGCTTTGGCATAGACATCAAAGTAAGCCTTGTCCTTTCACCGCTACTTTTCTGGACTACGTACAAATATCAGCCAGTGACAGCAATGTCAGTAACTTCAATCTCTCCACTTTGTCTCATTGCTGTTCATTGCCTACACCCATTGACCTGTGTTTCTTTTGCAATATTGAATGCACTGCAGAACCTCAATACCTTTCATCTCATATGGTCCTTTGAAGTAGGAAAATTACTTTGTAGGCATATTAGTAGGTCCTCAATAACAATTCCTTTAACTGAATTATTTTCTTTGATAGGAGCAGAACAATGATGTAATCATAAGTTTTCTAAATGTGGCATTGATAACTCTGAAAGCTGAATCTACCTGAAGCTTTCACTCCATATGTTTGGGTGTATGTTATAACCATCACCATTATTTTGTGCCAAGATTGCAGCCAATAGGATACCCTCCCTTTTATACGTAAACCAGGTCAAGGGCTCATAAAGATGTCTATGTATAGAGAGACCAATCCAGCTTTAAAAGCTGAAGAGATGACTCAAAAGTAAGTTATAGTTGATTAATATTTAGGGACATCCACCCCCAAACTTCCTACACAACATATCACCCAGATTCATTGAGCTTTTCTCTGACTGAGATTTGATGGAATGTTCATTTTTTCACTTGCTCACTTCTCACCCT
The DNA here is from genome assembly GCF_011762505.2 of Arvicanthis niloticus. Taxonomy (NCBI): domain Eukaryota; kingdom Metazoa; phylum Chordata; class Mammalia; order Rodentia; family Muridae; genus Arvicanthis; species Arvicanthis niloticus. The sequence continues at coordinate 30,137,658 of NC_047670.1, forward strand.
TTTGATTCTGAGCTCGTCTATGGAATGTCCCCAGCCGTGTTGAGCTCTGAGACTCTGCTGCTCTTGTTGAAGTGATCTATTTCCATGGCAAGACTGCCAGCTTGAGATAGTCTCTTGCCTGCTGAGCCATTTGCAGTGATGGATGATGTGAGGAAAGTAACACTTTCCAATTTGGCATCTTTTAGGCATTAACTGGGTCTTTTATTCCACATCCTTTCAGGCCTGCCCTTATTTTTCTGTGAACTCATTGACTCCTAGACAAGAAAATGACATATTTCCTTAAAGAATCCCCCAGCTAGGAGTTGGCGTCATTTTTTAAGGAACCTTTTTAGAAAAGTCAGAAATGACTCTTAAAACCTGATGTTCTTTTATTAGAGACAAAGAACTTTGTCTATTGAAATATGTGAGCAAGATTTTGTCTACCTGGTAATATAGTATATTATGCAAGGAAACCACCTGAACCTTGAAATAGGAAATTTAATGAAAATGGAAAAAATGAAGTATTTATAATAACATGTATACACAATAATTATTCCTGTTTGGCAAATATTTTGTTTTGCTACTTTATATACAGGCAGAATTGTAGTGCTTGTCCCCTGTAGTTAGATAAGATGAAGCAATTTGTTCTGCCAAAAGACTTGTCTGGGTATATAAATCCGTTCTTTCTCAGGCTGCATGTCACAGTGCGAAATCCCTAAAGGCGCCATGAGCTCTCTGAGGGGTAATGGACAAAGTTTTAGGAATGACGACCTCTAATGACCTTTAAAGGTCCACATATTGGCAGAACTCATGGTGGTGCTATGGCTGTTCAGAGATGGGACATAATGAGAGAGTCCATCAGTCATCTGGAGGATATCAGAGGTAGGACATTGGGGAGGTTCCATGGGGACTGGGTCCCTCACTACTTCCTGTGGCAGCTTGCTAGCAATATGCTCTGCCACATGCTTCTGCTGTCAGTGCCATCTACACCAGAGGCACAAAGCAATGGTCCTGCTCCACTGAAGGTCATCACCTCCAGGACCTTAATTAAAGATCAGTGTTTTCATCTTTACTTATTTTTGCTTGTTTGTTAGGGTTTTTTCACAATGCAATTATTGGAATCTAGGAAAATTTTACATGAAATGAAACATTTTATCTTTATAACTTGAGATCGCCTCGGGCATTTCCTTATAGTAACATGAAGTTGACTGAATTAGTAAGTATATCGTAAATCTGAGCCCCCAAGTCCCTATTCTGGAAACCCTTGCTGATCTATAATACATAAATAGTGCAACTTAAGAAACTACCTTAATTTGGGGGTTGATACTACAGTACAAGCCAGTTTATATTTATATTGCCAAAATTACTATTATCAATATGTAAAACTTAGACTTTCTCTCAGGAGACCATTTAAACAAATTTAGAGATTAACTATTCATTATAGGTGTCTACGGGTTTCTAATTTTTTGAAGTTGTTACTAAGTTGTTTGAGTTGACTTTCCTAATCAGGACAGGAAAATTTATTCTGAGATTCTACCTAGCACTGGACAGAATCATCTTTGAACACTCCAGATGTGGGTAAACAATGGACATTGCTAACTTCTGAGAAACAGTGTAGCCAGGGATTGGCATTTAAAGGACATAGACTTGTTGGTTTTGTTTCTGAACATACTTCTTGTTACCAATTGCTCTTTAACCTGGTGAAGCCTCCATTTTTTCATCTAGAAAATGAAGATGATAATAATATTGCCCATACAGTGGCCATGGGGAAAAGTAGCAATGAAAATCCAAAAAGAGTGGATGTCTGTTCCAGGGATGAAGTTGTAGGCAGCATGCAATAGACTATAGCTCTTCTGTGCTGGAGTAACGACATAATTTGAGCCCCTTACCAATAAGCAGAACTGATACTCCACTTCACCAACCACTTCCCTCTCTTCTTTGTTCCAACCAATTCCTTCTCAGTTTGCTTCATCGCTTTCATGAGAAAAAGCAGCAATCCCCCAGAGCATTTGTACCAAGTCATTTCTTAAAAAAGTATGGTGATGATGTTGTTTCACATAGTAGGTGTTTTCTTTGTGTCCATATCTTTTGCTTTGGGTGACTTGCCAGTAGTTTCCTCTTGCAACATCCTAGTAAGAAAGACATTTATCTTTTTTTATTATTCATTTTTAAAAATAGCAAATTTGAGGTGCTTAATCTTACTATAGCGTGGCATGCCATGTTTGGTTCATATTCCTGGGACGCCTGGCTTTTTCTGAAGGGAATAAAGAGGGAATTGATGAAGAAGATGGAGGAGGTGGGGAGGTGGAAGGAAGAATGGAAAAGTTCAGTCAGGATGTAATACATGAAAGAATAAATTAATAAAAACATTTAAAACAGTGTGCGGTTTTAATGAGAAATGTCCCCCATAGGCTGAAGTATTTCAGTTTTCGTATTTGGTCCCCAGCTGTTTGTATTGTTTGGGCAGATTTAGGAGGTGCAGTCTTGTGAAGAAAATATGTCACTTGAAGCCTGCTTTGGGAGTTCTATGCCCTCATCCCACTTTCTCTCTGTTTCTCCATCTCTATGTCTCTGTGTCTCTGTCTCTCTGACTCTCCCAAACCCCCTTTCCTCAGGTGCCGCATCTCCCTCTTGCAAGAGATATGCTAAAGATATGATCTCTTCATTTTCTGTCCCCATGCTTTCTGCTTGCTACACTGACTTCTGTCGTGATGGACTCTTGGTCCTCTGAAGCCACAGCCCAAATATGAGTCGCCTCTGGTAGTGGCATTTTACCACAGCAATAGACAAGTAATACAGATAGACTTACACCTAAAATAAAGGATCCGACAGAATTAGATCAGCTAAATTAGATCCAGGGTGGTCTGAAGAAACTAATCAGAAACCTAGGTTTGCCTTGAACAGTCTCCATTCTGACTAGCATCCTGGCATCCCGTCTAGTCTTGTATATGTTCATATTTTTCACTTTTATGAAAGGATTATTATTAATGTTAAATTAAAACCACACATCTCCAACCTCTGCCATAGTTTCTTTTAGACTGTAGGAAACACAGCAATCAGACCTGTAAATTTAACACAAGGTTACATCTGAAAAACAATCAAAGGTAGGCTTCCTCCTCCTTCTGACCCACTGGGAATGCAACGAAGTTATGAGCTCCCGTGGGAGGAAGCTAAATGATATTGCATTTCAGAGGCTGGGGCAAGCTCACTCTTGGTGCCTCTGCTGATGGTGATCATGGGGTAATCGTCTCAACATGACAACATGACACCCTGCTGTGGCTTAGATACAAACTGTCACCCCACACTGTAAAAATTTTTGTATAAAATATTTTTCAGGCCTAGCAAGATATCTCAATGTATAAAGGCATCTGGTGCCAAGCACGTCTAACCAACTTTAGTCTCTGCACCCCTACATAGAGAAAGGAAAGAATCTATTCCCTAAATGTGTGTTCTGATCTCTACATGTATACCATGACACATGTGCAGCCACACACATACACATATGCATGCACATAAAATAAATTTAAAATGTGATTTTTAAAAATATCTTCAAGGTATTTTAAATTACATTAGTACATATGAAAGGGTAAGGCCCTTTGCACATCTAATTTTAAACATGGTCATCAAGGCCACCTGTCTGTATCATATTTCTTCTGGATTTGCAAGTTACATTAGTATCTAAAGAAAATATTTTATTCAATTAGAAATATTATATGCAGATAAGCCATTCATATATACTAATAATTTTAGATTTAGTAACAATAAACCATACTTAGAGTAAGAATTTAGACAACTTTATGAAAAGAGAATTTATTAAGATTATGTTGGAAAAAATAATTTTCAGGAAGATAGCAGACAAATCACATTAAAAATAGATGTTGATGCCAAATGGAAGAATGTATGCACAGCATGCTAAGCAGTTATTCTGTTTGTGTTGTTTCAAATGTTTTGATAGGAAGGGTTTTGTTTTGCTTAATAGGAACAGATGTCTTTTATGGCTAAAAGTTCTAATATTGAAAATGACTTTTCAATGGAAATGTTTAATAAATATAAACACGTGTATGTACACAGATATATTAGCTAATAAATATTCCAGAAAGTAGTCTTAATTTATATGTATCTCCTCTGTTCTAATAATTAATGGACATTCAACCCAAACAGAACTTGAACACCACCTAGAGAAGCCAAGTTAAGGGATGTGGTAAGCACTCTCTCTTTCTTCTCCCACTCTCAGGATATTGCTGCCAAGGTAGCCCAGAGCACCACAGTTATTTTAAGCAAGGAATTGAACATTCTTCCTCAATTTAAAAGGAAGTGTCTTTCTTCTGGGTTTTTTTTTTTTTTTTTTTTCCTGCAGCATCAAAGATTCCAGACATAGCAGTCACCTGAGCATCATGGCTGATAAATGTCTTCTTTGCCTCAAAGGAATGTTCCAGAATCTTGAAGCTCTCCAGCATTGCCTAAATTCCAAACAGACCTACATGGCTTTGTGACTTTGAAGATTAATCTCTGTCACTCACAGCTCGTTGGCTTCTCTTGCTCATTTCTACAATGTCTGCAGATGGTGTGCTGTTCTGTGCCAGCATTATTTATCCACAAGTTCCCTTTTCACACAGCTCCCTCTTTGAGCTATTGTGGAGAACATTAAACATTGAACAATTATCTAACTCCTCTGTCAGTTTATGGGTTTTCATAGTTCTGGTCCAAAAGAACATCCCTGCATTAACATCCACTGTTGCAAAAGGCTATTGCTGGCACAGCCTCTCAACTGAACACAACATGAACATTGACCTAAAGGAAGCTCACAAGTCACCAAAAGAAACACACATAAACCTCCAACTTTCATTTCTATACATCCAACACCACACTCCTAATGCTGCCTTCCTCTTTGTTGCATCTTTCTCTTGGAACTGGCGGTGTTGGCTTTGCCATACTCTGGATCTTTTTTATTAATCCATGAATGAGCCTTCTGTCATTGAAGGTGATAGCTTTGGAAGAATAGAAGGAAAAAGACAAAGTTGTAAGAAGGAAGACAGATGAGCAATAATTGTGATGCCAAACTTCTTTTGACCCATTGTTAACTTTCCTTCCAGTGCTTTAGGAGAACTTTTATCATCTCAATTCATGGATGAGAAAACTCAGTAATTTACATTTGATCACATCCATTTTAATTGTAACATGGGGATTTGATTGCAGGAGTTTACATTTGAGGTCAGTTAGTTATGGAATATAAACTATGTTTCTTCAATCCTTGAAAAAGTAGAAAAAGTAGAGAGAGAAACAAAAACACAGAAGGAAGCAATAGGAAAAAGGAGAAAAAGCAGGCATTCTGGGAAGCAAACTGAGGATGAACGAACAGGAAAACTGAGCAAAGAGAGGGAGAAAACCCACTGTAAAGAGACCTCTTAAGATCTCCCATTGTTCATAGCAAAGATAGCATATGCATTAATAAAGCTTGGGCAAGTGTCACAATCCATATAATAAAAAGAAGTATCAGTAGATAATCTTAAGACCTTTTAAAAAATATTTATTAATTTTTTGAGAATTTCATACACTTTTTAAAAATTTTATCCCCCTCCCAGCCTTCTCTCAGATCCACCCTCTCCATTCCACACTCAACCAACTTTGTGTCCACATTTTTAAAAAAATCTGCATTAAGTCACAAAGTGCCTGCCTATTTACTCTTTGGTGTATAGGCACCCACTGGAGTGTGTTAGATCTACCAGGGGCCACACACTTAATGAAATCTAAGTCCTCTGCTCATAGTTCAGAAAACAAGTCCCTTAACAAATTTCAGATAAATTTCACAACTGTTAAAGTGTATACTATCTTTTACTCAACATTCTCACCAATGTCTTTTTATTCAGTGCATATAACCACTGGTGTGCAGAAGGATCAAAAGAACTCTGACTCTGACATCATAAAGGTTCTTTTTGTACGGGATGTGGAAAACACATTGGAGAGATGCAAAAAGACAGGACACAAAGGAGGATGAAATTATACCAGAGACACTTTTCCAGAGTGTTTACACGCTAATGGTCTGGTTTCTGTTACGGTATACTTTACACGTTTAGTTCTCTAATTAAATCTAATGCTCTCAAAAGAAAGCAGACAGTGGTTCTTACCTTAAGCCAGACCTTCTAAACCCCACCCACACAAGGGCAAGAATCAATTACACTGTTGTGAGAAAGGGTTCACTATATTTATTGCTGGATTATCATAGGCATTGCATTCTTTGGCTGCTGAAATGCAATTTGTGTGTGTGTGTGTGTGTGTGTGTGTGTGTGTGTGTGTGTGTGTGTGTGTGTGTGTGTGTGTGCTGAGCTATAAGGAAGGACAGCATCTGTAGGCTGCTTTCTTTCTGAAGTGGCCCAATCACTAGAAGGCACAGACTCTCTCCTATCCCCCCTTCCCCACACCCACCCACCCTCAGGCATCCAAGGCATGATGGATTTGGATAGAAATGACTGCCCTTCACTGAAGCCATAACTGTTATCACAGGACTTCTTTTGCTTGGTAGGATTTGCTTTTTTTCTTTTTCTTTTTCTTTTTCTTTTTCTTTTTCTTTTTCTTTTTCTTTTTCTTTTTCTTTTTTCTTTTTTTTTTTCCAAGTCAGGGTTTCTCTGTGTAGCCCTGGCTGTCCTGGAACTCACTCTGTAGATTGGGCTGGGCTTGAACTCAGAAATCCACCTGCCTCTGCCTCCCAAGTACTGGGAGTAAAGGCGTGTGCCACCACTGCCCTGCAGGATTTGCTTTCTATAGCTGTCCAAGACTAGATTCTGATCACTATAGAGGATATGGCATTTTCCATATCGGGTCCACTAATTCTGCACTCACTTGTGTAAATCATACTTTCATTCAACCATTTTAGATAACTGTTTCTTAACTACTCAGTAGGGATGGTAGAAATACTAACTAGTCTCCCTTTCTGTATGTTACAGATGCTACCTCATTCATACAGCATGCTCCAAGGATGCGTACTGACTGCCTTGAAATGGTTCTCCTGTGTTCTGGATCTTTGCCATCTGTCAAGTCTTATCCTGGCTCCTTCTATGTACCTTTTTCTAAGTCACTGGAACAACTTCCCCTTTATCAGACACTTTTTTGCCTCCTATGAGCAGTTAGTTAGTTAGTTAGTTAGCATTTGGGGATGGACCCCAAAGTACCTAACAGCAGTTAGACTACTGGGAGAAAGAAGGAATGACTACGCATTATACAGGTCCATAGTAACAGAGAAATAGGAAGAGGGGCCACAGATAGATAATAAAGATGCCAAACTTCCAATTTCTTTCTTATACTCTTGACCAAAACAAAGGCCTAAAGGTCTAGCAGGCTTTTTCTCCTGCTTATACACCAGTCTGACAAATTCAAGGTTAGATCAGGACATGCTTATCCCAAAGTCATGGGCTTATCAGCCTCCCTGTTTTTGTTCAAAATGACCAACCATAAATGAGGGGAACAGGAAGCCTCAAAGACTCTTAAAAACTTAACAAAGAGTAAACCAGAATTTGGCTTCCTGATTGGCACTGAAGAGTGTTTCTCTTGGAGTGTCTTGTGTGTGTGTCACTATTTCTTCACCCATGATAAAAGCATTTCTTTACCAGAAAATTAATAAAATAATAATAATGTTATTATTAATAATAAATTATCCTTTATAATTTATTTTATGCTTCTGTCACAACTCCAACCCTTGTGTTAGAGAAGTTCTCTAACATAATAGGCCTCATTTTCATCATCTTTAAATAGGAATAATATATTTAGGAGGGAAATTTTTGTGAAGATTGAATATTGCATGCTCATTGGTACTAAGCTCCTTCTCAGGTATAGAAGAGCTGCTGTAATTCACAGACTACTTGGGGACTAGAAATACCCATAAGGTTGACTGAATGCAAGTTTCTACACATACCCTTACTTAAGGAAGTTCTTGGTTGTTTCTATAATCTTAGTGGTTGTCTCCATTACAAGGGGTCTGGTAGTTGATGATTCATTTCAAATGGACCTGAAATCCTCAGAATTCTCATTGAAATTATGAATCTCAGATACAAAAGCAATAGAATGGAGGTATAGGGGAACTCAATCTGTCTTTCTGAGAGACAGGAGGGGGAGTCATTACATATGTAAAGACTTATTCAAGTCTTCCTTCATTCCACAGTCTTAAAGTCATCCAGAGAATAAATCCCATTGGCATGTTAAATGGCCTCACACACACAAGGATCCCATCTCTTACAGAAGGCAGTTATAGGAACCTCCCACTGCTCTACCAGTATTCCATGTCTTGAGCTGTAGTTGGGGTTTCTTTCAAAGTTCCAAGTTGACTCAACTGGCAGAGTGGTTTCCTGGAGTGCTAGGTGGAAAAGAAATTTCCAGGCCAAGTGTAAGTTTAGCAGGATAAAAAGAGGGTTGTAATTGATTACTAATGTCTTCAAAGAACTCAGGGTGAGGATAACACTTCCACTTGCTGCTTGTTTGCTGATCACAGATTAAAGTATGAAGGAGTTTCTGGAAAAAAAAAAAACAGTAGGAAGGGTGTTGGCACCCCAATGTCATAAGTGCTTCCTGCCTCATGCTACTCTTGTTTGCACCCTTCTCCTGTAAAGCCTATTTCAAATAAAAGGTAATGACTGTGATTATGGACACATTTTCTCATTTACACCTCTCATTTTTATGTGCATTTTCATTCAGCAGTGAAATTATAACACATATCTGGTGTCTGTTGTAAGCATCTGGGGATGGTTTATATTACAGCGATTCGAGGAATAGAGCTCTCTGCTGGACAGTGATTCTGCAAAAGATGTTCGGCATAGCTCACTGAGCTCGTCTCATCAATGATATGTTCATGCAGCTAAAGGCAAATGTTTAAACATTTAGTTAATGCACCATATGTCTTAAATGTTTTAGTTCCATCTGACATTTTCAAAATCCATTTTAATGGAAACTCGCCAAGTAAAGTTGCTTCCATGGAAGATGATGAATCCATTCATCTTGAGCCCAATTCTGGACCTCTCAAACACAATGAACTCTTAATTTGTAGTCTCTCAGATCTAGTAACAATGCTGGCTTCATGCTCATCCTTCTGAGCATGGGAAAATGCCAGGTTGGGTGGTTCAAGAGGATGTAACTTGTATCCTAAAGACCATATAGCTAGTTATTGGCAAAGGAAATACTGAGAGGAAACAACCATCAGCCCTGGGGTGAAGTGGAGGGGTAAAGAGAGATTACCATGGGGTACCAATCAAATAAAGCGACCAATATCAAAGAAATGGCAGAATCAGAACAGGAAAAAAATAACATTTACAACAGATATAGTTACAACTCTTCTAAGCCACATCTCCTATGAATTAAAAAAAACAGTACAGAGGAGGAAAACTACTAATAAAATAAACATAACACTTATGTGTTAGGAAGATGGATCAATAAATAAAGTAGTTACACCTCAATATAACAAAAAGTTTAGGCCAGGAAAAGCCACATAAATTCTGGGTGAGTGGAGTCGCTATCCTGAAATCCCAACACTCAGAAGACAGTGAGAGAGTTTCCCTGGAGTAAGTTGGGGAACATGCTATAGGTTCAATTGAAAGATCAAGAATGAATGAACAAGCTGAAGAGTAATCTAGCAAGATTCCTGATATCAACATTGACCTTACCCATGAATGCACACACATGTTCAGGTATACCCCACATACAAACATGTATAATACACACACACATACAGAGAGAGAGAGAGAGAGAGAGAGAGAGAGAGAGACAGACAGACAGACAGACAGACAGACAGACAGACAGAGACAGAGAGAGACAGAGAGAGTAAAATGATACTTGGACATAGTGGTATAGTAGTTAGAATCGTACTTTAATCATCATCATCATCAAAAACATTAATATCTCAAACTATGGTTCCACTTATTATTAACTGTAACCTTGGGCAAATTATTTCAACTCTCTGAACCTAGGTTCTTCACAGCATTGATTAAAATATTAAACACATATAAAAATGAGATTTATTTTTAAATAGTTAAATTTTTTGTAAGTGAATTCATCTTCATGTGTAATCTTCTAATCAGCCCATAGCAGAAGATAATTTTATCACATGGAAGTATATTCCATTTGTTTTCAGAGCTTCTTATAAAAACCAAGTTAAAGTATTATTCTCTCAGCCTTTCTTAACTTCCCTCTATAGACACTATTTACAGAGGATTCTTTATCTCTAATCTTTCTGCTGCTAAGCCTCACCATGGACTAGAGACAAACAAGTCAAGAGAGAGGAATTTCATGTCATGCTCTAGCTTCCAACCCTTTCTGGTTTGTAGCCAAGCCACCTTAATCTGCTTGGCCTTTGGCCACTGGCTTCTGTCTTATCTTCTCTGGTAAGGCTGCTCCCAGTAAACACAGGTTATCCTGTGTGGCTGTGTCCATCTTTGTGGTTTCCTGTTGGTATCCAATGCCTCTTATCCAAAGGTCCTAGATGTCTATGACTTTTTTACTCCAACTAAGATGCTTCTTCACCATCAGTCCCTCCTGCTATGCTATTGGCTTCTTTGAAACTCTAGAAAACATTCTGCTACTTTACTATTGATGTGACACTAGAAGGCAGAGATCCTGGGGGAGACCTGTCACTCACATGCAAACCTCCTCCTTGATCACTGCCACTCCCTATGTCCTCTGCACCACTGGACATGAGATTAAGCCAGTAATGGGATTTCTCTGCACAATCCCTCTGGTGAGACTCTACAGCTAGTCACAACTGAAGACGTGGAGGTTCAATATCTTTATCTGTCTAAAAACGATGTGCAGATATTACCAGGTGCAGAAAATATGATAACAAGAAGCAACTCTAAAGTCATTTCTTGGCATTTAAGTCTCTCAAGGACTCCGTCCTCCCTTGGAAAGTGTGTGTGTGTGTTAAAGAGGTGATGCTTACAACTGTATGCAGGCAGCTATACCACAGGTAGGAAAGAAAGTTTGGAGAAGTAGTGGACCGTAGGAAATTGGGCCACATTACACAGTAGCACTTTTGTACATAAGAACTCACATTAACTGTGCATGCCTGCACAAGACCTGAACAAGATCAAACTACTTTAAAATTGTCCTGAATGCATGGGGAAGGAGTGCCTAGGACCTCACTCCTAGCTGATAAGTTAATGGCAGTGCAGTCAATGGCTAATAGGAAAGGATGAGTCACTTCTCTGTGACGGCATGGTCATCACTAGCTTTCATGTACCCCAATGGATGATGTCACACTCATGCATGTGAGCAATGCTAAACTGGACACAGTGGGTTAAATACAAAATACAATAAAAGTGGAAGACGAGAAGTTGGAAGGGAGATATGATGGGGAAATCTTGAGGGAAACTGGAAGGGAGAGTTAGAGTGTATAATATTAAGACACCTTGAAATGTGTATGAAATTATGAGAGAATAATTTCCCTCAGAACTCAGGTTGAAAAGACAGTCCACAAGTAGAGATACAACCCATAAAGCTTGAAGTTATGGCAAGTGTATCCTTTCAGTTGCCCTCTCCCTCTCCCTCTCCCCCTCCCCCTCCCCCTCCCCTCCCTCTCCCCCTCCCCCTCCCCCTCCCCTCCCCCTCCCCCTCCCCCTCCCCCTCCCCCTCCCCCTCCCCCTCCCCCTCCCCCTCCCCCTCCCCCTCCCCCTCCCCTCCCCCTCCCCCTCCCCCTCCCCCTCTCCTTCTCTTTCCCTCTCCCTCTCTCTTTCCCTCTCCCTCTCTCTTTCCCTCTCCTTCTTCTTCTCAATCTCTTTCTCTCCCTTGCCCAATCTCTCTCTCTCTCTTTCCCTCTCCTTCTCCCTCTCCCTTGCCCAATCTCTCTCTCTCTCTCTCTCTCTCTCTCTCTCTCTCTCTCTCTCTCTCTCTCCTCCCTCTCTCTCCAGCCAAGTCTGAGAAAGTTTTTGGCTTGCTAAGATACTAAAATAATAGTCACTCAAGCTGGGTCTCTACCTGCAGTTGTGACTGAGCTCTATAGAGGATGAAAGGAAGAACAAACAGAATCTAGACAGATCTCAGCTCCTTTTCTAGCAAATTTTTTCTAGCAAATATGAATATCAAGACAGACAGGCACATTGAGAGGAGTGGGTGGGAGAAAAGATTTACTAAGCATGAGTGGAACAGAGTATCTTTGAAAATAGTTCATCCATGGATGTCTTTCCAACCCTTAATTACTGCTTGTTTCCTGTCACTCTTGAGGCATTCAATACTTCAGGGGAAAGTGAGAACATCCTAGATCAAATAAATCATTGCATGCCTTTGAGCTGTAAAACACATAGTTATTTTGTGGGTCCATAGGCTAAATGCAAGTATCTATGGACCATTTTGATGGGTGTTTAGGTTTCTTTGGTGTTGTTTTTGGTGTTTTTTTTTTTTTAATTCCACTTTTCTTACCTTGAAAATGGACAAGAACTGAACTGAAAGATTATGTTACTAGAATTTGTGTGGGCACAACATGGAAAGCAAAGAAATGAACCATTTTTTTTTCTCCTTAAGGTAAGCCTTGAGGAATGAAGACATAGCTAGTTAGGTTATGTGGATAATAAAGCAGGCAGCTGACATTCTGTAAAGAGGATATGGCTTACTATGGCAGTAAGAATAGGCTGCCATTGGGGCAGAATGGAAAGTCCCAGCAGGCAGGACCAGAGATAATGTTCTCTCCCATCATCCTTTGCCCCATTTCTTATGATCTGGGAGGTTTAATGTGACTACTAGCCATGTAATTGGGAAAAGACAAAGCCATCCTCAAAGATAGTCACAGTGAGACTCAAATCCACTAGAGACATTACCTGGTCCCAATATAATGTGCAAATAAAATCCCTGCTATAGAGAGGATGAAGCAGTGGTTACATTGTGTGATCCATGATGAGAAGACCAGATGGACTCCATAACCTCACATGTATTCTAACTATGAGTTCCTCTTTTGACCAGCTACCATCTTGGGCAAGCAGAATGTATGGTGAGTCAGTACAGAAAGACTGCATTTTATACCAGAAAGTAGAAATTTTTGATCTGACAAGAGTAAGTGTTTTCTCTACCAGTGTGGTAGAAAATTACAGGAAAAAGTTATAGAAAATAAAGTAGTGTAACTATAAGAAGACTGAGACACTGCTGGATTGTTTGCTTGTTTGGATATGTTTATTACTCTGCTTTGGTTGCCATCGTAGAATACCACAGACTGAGTGAATCAAAGAGTCAAAATTTATATTCTCTGAGCTCTGGGTTTTTAAACATTAATATAATGCCAATGTTCTATGAGGTTTTGTTTCTGCTGGAACACTCATTCTCTGTCCTTACCTGGCCCTTCCCTGTGTGCTCAAAAAGGATGAGAATCCACTTACCCAGTTCTCATAAAGTCACATTTTCTATCATATTAAAACGTGGCCCCTTTGTCCTAATTTAAACTTAATTACCTCCATAGAAACCTATCTTTAAGAAAGTAAGTCACACTAGAGGTTAGCACTTCAGAAAATGAACTTAGGGTACACGATTTATTCCCTAAGCAGAAGAAATAAAGTTGTAGCATAAAAGATACTGTCTGCAGCTACAGAAATGGCTTAGTTGTTAAATGCTTTTAAAGGCTGTGCTCACACCAAAACAGTCAAAACATGGTATCAGTACTTACAAACCATAGACCATAGTCTGGTACTTGAGCCCATATACTTAAGAGAGAACTGATATATATATATATATTATAGTATATATTAATAGTATATAATATAAAACTATTAATATATTATAGTATATATATTACTAACAAAATCAAGCAATTTTTAATATATTTTAAGGTCTGTATTAACTGTGTTGCCTGTGCTAATTGCATTTAACAAAAAAATTAGAGATATCATCACTCCTATAAATTCTTTTAAAAAGATAACCTTCCACCTTATACCCAAAGCTTCATCAGTTGACAGTGCAGAGTAGGCTTTCCCCTTATCTTCCTGCTTTAATTAGAGGCCACAGTGCTTCAGCTTTCTTCTTCTGCATCTTCTCTGGCTTACTGGAGTGATAGCTTCAGTGACCCTCAACATCAAGCATGCCACTCTTGTCACCAATTCTCACTGGAGGGATCACAATAAAAGCTTTGGTTTGATTAAGGCTCTGCTGCTAATGGTGCCACCACTGAGAGTCTGGGCCATCCACATTCACTAGGAATGTTATGTAAGTTGTCAGCCATGTTGCTGGTCTAACCAAGGCCAGCTTGCTGTTTCCCAAGATAGTGATCCATTAGATCTGACCACTTCTGGGAATACATTCTTTGAGTCTTACTGTCCTGTAACCAGGATTATACTACTAAGTATCTGTACCTTTTCTACTCTTGGATTTACCCACCCTCAATACTGATGTTAACACTTCTGGATTTTATGATGAAGACACTTTGGACTTAACAGAGTTAAGAAAGAAATGGGAGACAGGGAAAATAGAATAAAAAGTTATTGTAAATGAATTATCTATTGGTACCATGGCTGAAGGGACAAAATATAAAATAAGAACTAATTTTGAATAAAATGATCTGTCATAAATTCAATCACCAGGCACTGGGAATGCCTTTCCTGGGACATAATCCAATGTGCATCATTCCGTTTGTGTGTGGTAATTGGTGGGTAAGTGGTTAATACCTCGAGAGATGCTCCTTGTGGTCTCACCAAACTTTTCAAGAGAAATTCATGTTAAATATTAAGTGAAAGGATTTCTATCTGCAGATGTCACTGCCTTTGTTTTTCTTTCAGTTTATTTGATAGGAAGCTACCATTTTTCTCTAAACAAGCTAGAGCCTGGAGCCCAGATAGAGAAATAAATCTACAGCTCATCTTCCCACAGATGTCACTTTAGAACAGCTCTATTCGATGGCTCCTAGATAAAGCAATCAACCTGGAAAGGAGTGAGGAGCCCATACACTAAAAAGTGACATATAATTATTACCGTACCTATTAAGTGAATAAACCAGCCAGAGCCCAATTACATCGCTGCAACACACAATGAAATATCTCTTAAACTATTCTTCAACAAAGAAATAAAGCTGTCATGGAAGAAAAATTTGCTGTACATCAAGGCTGTGTATTGAGGAAGTAATGTTGGTGTCAGGGTCGTGCTGGCTGTAACTCAATGTGCAATTAAGGGAAATTAGAGGCAGTCCTCATTACATACATTTTGCACTTTGTTTATTGTGCTACAAATTCTGTAGTGGAGCCACTGGCTTGTAGCAACAATAGCTCATTTAATGGAAAATGAGAATGTTAACAAAGGATGCTTGATGGTGGAGGAGCACAGTACAGCAATTTACATTTTTTTGTTGTGCACCCCTGCTCTTCAACCACATCTTTGATTGAGCATGAAGTAGCCACAGTCACAGCCAATATAACATAGCTGGAATTCTACTTGCAAATCAAAGGACTGGAAAAGTAAAATAAAATAGGAAGTGAAAATGTGCCAGTCATTTTCATCTCAGTGAATAAATCTCCAATCAATCATTTCTCAAAGAATTAAGAAAGAACGGGGACAAAAATGGCTGAGACAAGCCTGTCTGCTCGGGACTCATTAGAAGATAGCACTAGTCTATAAAGATCATGTTTGAAGGCTATCTGTCCTCTCCAAGAATATTCATTAATATTTTGCTGAATCTAAATGCTAGCATTCTTGGTCTGAAGACCCTAGAGTTGCCTAAAGAGGATGTCCTTCCCTCCCCCACCCCACCCCCACTGCCCCCCCCCCCAGGACAGAATTCCATCATCCACTTGCTGAAATAAGACAAAGTATCCATTTCAGGGTGATGTGGTGATGTTAGTATGGTTGCTTTACTGAGAGCCATGGACTCGGGAAGGGTGTGGAAGGTGTGAGGAGTGGAAATTAGTCCCATGTAGCCATACAGCTGACTTGACTCTCAGGTTATGAGTCACTTTGTAAAAATCTTACTGCACGAGTATTGGGTTCCTCAATCTTGAAAAGATCTTTATATCTTCAAGTCTTCTCATGATGTAGAAAGGTGGGTTCAAGGTGTGTAATAGTAGCACAAATGTGAACAGAAGAGAAATGAGATACATGTTTTTTTAAGTGTCCTAGTTGGGTTTTTTGTGTGTGTGTTTTGTTTTGTCTTTCCAACTTGACACATGCTAGAGTAATCTGAGAAGAGAGAACCACAACTGAGAAAACACATCCATAAGATTGGGCAAGCCTGTATAGTATTTTCTTGATTAATGGTTGATGTGGGAGGTCACAGTTCACTTGGTCATAGCTCACCCTTGGTCTTGGGTCATATATGAAGGCAGACTAAACAAGTCATGGAGAAGAAGACTTTAAGCACTATTTCTCCATGTCTTCTGCCTTGCTTCCTGCCTCCAAGTTTTTGACTTGAGATCCTTTTGGGGTAACCTGAAAATTATATGCTGAAATGTTTCCTTTCTTCTCCAGATTACCCCTGGTTATCATGTTCTGTTACAGCCATAGAAACCCTAACTGAGACAGAAATATGCTGAGAGAAAGTAAAACCCAGGGCTAATTTTAGATGTTTCTGATATATCTAAAACTAAATATCTGAGTTCTTCCAACCCTGGAGACTTGATAATTCCTTACACCTTGACCATTGACTCTTCCCAA
Organism: Arvicanthis niloticus; assembly: GCF_011762505.2. Taxonomy (NCBI): domain Eukaryota; kingdom Metazoa; phylum Chordata; class Mammalia; order Rodentia; family Muridae; genus Arvicanthis; species Arvicanthis niloticus. The sequence continues at coordinate 30,154,227 of NC_047670.1, forward strand.
ATAAAGCTGGCTATGTGAGCATGAGTGCATGTGTTCATATGTGCATATGTATGTGTGTGCATGTAAATGTGCCTATGTCTGTGTGTATCTGTATGCCTGTGTGTATTTGTCTGTGTTTGTGTGTGTGCATACACACATATGTGATAGAGAGAAGAAGAAGAAGAAGAGGAAGAGGAAGAGGAAGAGGAAGAGGTAGTAGTAGTAGGAGGGGTAGTAATAGCAGTAGTAATTTAAATAAATCCCAGCAGCACACATCCCTCACTACCCACTTCAGCGTTCTGGGTTTCTGAATGAAAGACACACACACACACACACACACACACACACACACACACACACACACGCACACACACACACACGCACACACACACACACACATGCACACACACACACACACACACACACACATGCACACACGCACACACACACGCACACACACACGCACACACACACACACATGCACACACACACACACACACACACGCACACACACACACATACACACAGAGTCTTTATATTTTGATATGCCTTAATCAGCTCAATGGCTGGGCCACTTCTTAACCTCAACAGAGTTAATTGACCTTCTGCTGATAATCCCAAGTTGTTTACTAAATCCTATCTTCTATTTTGGCTGCCCTGGACCCAGTCAAGCAGCCCTCCTGGACTGCTATCCCCCAGCTCCTACATGGCAGCTATACTCTCTTTCCTGAATCTCCTCAGGCAACGTGTCTCCTCCCTTCCCTCTCCCCTATCATGGTAGACTATCCCTTCTCCTGTATTCATGTCCCTAGCCCAGAAATCTTAAAAATCCTGCCTATGTCTGCCCTGCCCAGCCATTGGCTGTCTGCATCTTTATTTACCAATCAAAACCAACTGGGGGCTGGTTTTCAGAAGCCACATGCAAGCAGATATTCTCATGCAAACAGTGTTGGGGGACACAAATTAACATAAGAATACAAACAGTCACATGTGTATATGTATGTCTGTGTGTCTATGCATGACTGTACGGGATGTATGTATGTATGTGGTGGTAATGGTGGTGATGGTGGTGATGGTGGTGATGGTGGTCCACCTGCTTTAGTTTTAGAGGCAAGGTCTTTCATTAAACTTAGAGTTTTCAGATTTGTTTAGACTGGCAGACCAAGTCTCAGGGATCCCTCTTTCTGTACTCCCCTAGGGCTGAGGGAACAGGCACTCCCAGTTTTTTTGGTTGGTTGGTTTATTGGTTAGTTGGTTGGTTTGTTGTTTGGTTGTCTGTGTAGTAGTAGTAGTAGTAGTTGTTTGTTGTTGTTGTTGTTGTTGTTGTTTTAGTCTGGGAGATTGAACTCAGGTCCTCATGCTTTGCTGCAAGTACTGTACCAACTAAGCTATTTCTCCAGCTCCACATGTACATCTTTAACTCTCTCTCCTTTGTGATCAGCTACTGTTAACATTATTCTATTTCAAGAAAAATTAAGAATGGCTAAAAAAAACTTTGGGCTATCCCTTTGTCAATCACTTTAAAATAGCTTCAATTTTAAAAAGTGAAAACACTCCCAGTGTCTGAGGTTAGACAGATGTGGATTGTCAGGGGCAGTGGGAAGGAGGGCACAGATAGCTGCAAGAAAAAAAAAACTAAAATACTAATTCACTTGACAGGATTCTCAAGGAGAGCAGGTTATGCTTCTGAGCAATTAGAGATATCTTCCAAAGTCAGAGCTCTGCAAAGCTAGGAAAGATGAGCTATTTAAAATTTTACTTCTCTTCCACAGGAAGAAGAGAGATTGAGTCACATGTTTAACCCTTCCCAGACTTTGCAGCTGTATTTATTCCACAATGATTTTTAAATTTTTTGTCCCCATACTTCTTTATGCTCCTTAAAATTGTTCTGTATTTCCAGAAAGCATTCCTTGATAGTGTGTCAGTGTCAGGTCTTAATTAAGGTTTTGATTCATTATATCGTTTGAAGGATGTTGGTATCCAAGGTTGTTGAAAGGACTATGATGCAGACTATGGTATAAATCTTACCTACACTCTGGATAGGTGATTAAGTAAAGAATACCTATGACTATCCTCTCACATTCCTGACACTGACTGTGGCATATGTCCAAGGCCTGTGAGGTAAATGGACCACTCATATCCCCATTAACTTCATGCATTCATTAAATTCCTTAGCCAGTAATATTATATACCTACTATGCAGGCAGACCTTTTGTAGCTGAAAATGAAGGTACCCAGGGCTAATGGAGACCCTTTTTTATTTTACTTCCTCACCCCTCTCTCTCAGTGTGAGTGTGTGTGTGTGTGTGTGTGTGTGTTATATGAATGTTTACATGTGAGAACATGTGAGGAGTTGAGTGTAGGTTCACTTAAAAATGCTAGGTTGATATCAAGAATCTTCCTAAATTTCTCCCATTTTTTTTTACTGACAGGGACTCTCTCAACCAAACCCAGAGTTCTCTGTTATAACTAGTCTTGTTAGACAGCTTGCTCTAGGATGCAGTCTCCACCTTCCAAGCAGGTTTCTACTCTAGCATCTACATGGATGCTGAAGATCAGAATTACACCATCATACTTGCAACACAAGCAATTAAAATTGAACCATCTTACCAGCCTGGGTTTTAACCATATAGTTGCTTCACTTTTATAGAGACATTATATGTATTTGTTGAGACTGTCCTAAAGAGAGATAGCAAATACCAAATTTCTTACTTTTTTTTTTTTGGCTTATATACCATATTAATTACATGCAAGTACTAAGGTCAGTTCTAGGTTGAGGACCTGGCAATACAATAGATGCAAATAGTCAAGGAACAGGCAAGACAATAAACACAAATAGTCAAAGAACAAGCAAAGCAATAAACAAGTCCCATGATCACTGTTTCTAAGGGTTTATCAGGATGACCAAAATATCTGAGCCTATTTCACTGTCCTAGCCCAAAGTCATTTTCCTGCCTGAAGCCTATTTCTTTGTTCTAGCCTAAGATTTAGATTCCTCCTTGAAATTACTTCTTTGTTCTAGCCTAATGTCATATTCCTGCCTGAAGCCGACTTCCTTGTCCTTGGCTAATGTCAGATTCCTGCCAAGCAGCCTATTTCCTTGTCCTTGGCCAATGTCAGATTCCTTGGCCAATGTCACATTCTTGCCTAGAAGCCCCAAAAGCTCTCCACAACTCCAATTTTTTTTCTTTTATAAGCATATATAAAATAAATATATATTTATAAAGCAAATATAAGCATATGAGCCTGCCTTAGGTCATTCTGACAAGAATGCCTTCCTTACCTGTCGTGGAATATGCATTATCAAAAGCAATGCACTTTCGTCTTAGTAAGGCTCTGTGCAGAATCTTACCCATCCTTGGCTTTCCAGTCTGTTAAATTAACAACTCTGTCTGAGGGTCTATTTTCAGTTTCAAGCCATGTACTTTGGCCACCCACATGCTGATGTTGTTAAAGACAAGCTTTAATACAATGGGCAGAAATAAAATATTCCCAGGACCAAAGGGGCTAGGATCAAGCTATATATGCCATTCTTGAAGCCTAACCAAAATGGAAATATTGGCCTCAGGCCATGGATAATTTTATCAGCAGTATCTGCAGCATCAAAGCTCAGCAGAGCAGCATTCTTTAAATTCATAATCTCAGTATGCAAAGTTAAAACATCCAGAAAGGTGTTAGAATTATGCCAAATAACCTACAAGTGTCTTTAAACTTTTTCCTAATTATGATGACTATCATTGTGAATTTTAGAAGAAACACAAATCCATTGGTATTTGGCATGACACTCGAGATGGCTCCTTACTCTTAAAGTCTGAACCTCCTTCCAGTAATTTGAATAGGGTAAAGAGCATCAATCCATTGTTCCAAACACCTATCTAAATCTTCTTGTGTACTCAACATATTCGTAACATTTTCTTGCTAAATGAGTAACAAAAGTAGCTGTCTTAACTTCTCATGTCAAAGCAATTGCAGAAGCAGTGGTGCTAGCAATTAATATAATTAAAGCTGTTATACCAGCAATAATCAAGCCCACACTTTCTTGCTTCTGCTTAAAGCCTGACTCACTTCTTCAAGTACTTGCAAGGTTTTTTTTAGAACACCAAGGTCCTGTAATACTCAGGGCAATAAAACAAAAGCTTAACATAACAGACATGGCAGGTCTCAACACACTAAGAATTAGAAAGTGTACAATCAATACAACTTATATTAAATACTATAGAAGAAACAAAAGTGATTTTAACATGACAATTAAAAGAGCCTTAACACATGCACTAACACTTGTTTGAAATCCAGATCCTGTCCCAATTTTATCTCTTGCTAACGTAACATCATAGAGAACTGCAGCTAACTTCCAAATATGTCTCTGAAAATGTCCAGAACCAGCCTTCCAAATGAAGACTGTTATTTCCAATACTGGATTGATTTCTAGATCGGTCCATGATTGAGTCCAAATAACTGGTCATATTTAAAAAAAAAATACAAGAGTCATTATAACTTCTCTTTTTGATTCTCTGTCCCACAAGGTCTAAAATCTTAAGGCAAGGCAGCTTGCCCAATCTGGGATATAGGCAAGCAAAGGTGGGTCAGGAATGTATGTCTAATACAGCCTCCTAGTCACCCTTGTCAGGGCACTCAGCAAGCTCACAGGTCAACATCATTCTTTGTCCCAGCATCAGCATGTCTCACTAAGCACTCTGGCAGCCACCATCCTTCAGCATCCCACAGACAAAACACAAACATGCCCTCTTCCTCATAATAAATACCTGATTGGGATTATGCCATATGCTAGTAAGTGGCTGCTTCCTTTTCACCTAGGCATAAGTATGCCCAGTTGTAAAGTGCCATAGATACTCAGCAAAAAGTTCCTTGGCATTCAAATTTTTAAAAAATTTAAAACAAAAAGAACATAACTTAAATAAATTTGTGGTATACAGAAATATACTTTCCCCTTTTTTTATTTTATAAAGATATTGTTTTAAATTTCCACAGGCCTCTTCCACAATACCTTGTCCTTGAAGGTTATAAGGAATCCCAGAAATATGGGTAATATTAAATTCTTGACAGAAAGTCTCAAATATTCGACTGCAATAGCCAGTTCCATTATCTGTTTTAATCTGATTTGGAACAGCCAGCATAGAAAAACAATGTAGACAATAACTAATTACATTTTTAGTTGCTTCTCCTGTTAAAGTAGTTGCAACTAGAAAGCCTGAGATGGTGTCAGTAGTCACATGTACATATTATAATTGCCCCAAATCAGAAATATGAGTAACATCCATTCGCTACAACTGATTAGGTATGAGTCCTCGACTAACACCATAATGTGGCACAGGTACAAACTGAGGACGTTCAGGACAAGTCTTTACAATTTGACATGCACATTCTCTAGAAATACCAAATTGTCTCAAGCTGTTACTATTTTGATGATGTAAAAAATGAGATTGTTTGGCTAACTGTTCCTGTGTAAAACTTATAATCTGCCTGGTATACAAATCCGCAGTGGCATTGCCCTAAGGGGTCCAAGCAATTCAGTGTGAGCTCTTAAATGTCTTATAAAGTTAAAGAACAGTATGTTCTCTTAAATTGAGTTGTATTTGCATAAGTAATTGCAAATTTGAGAATTAGTAGTGTATAAAATAGGAACAGTTTTAAGTAATTGTAAACCATGAGCTATATATTAGCTATCAGTATACAAATTAAAAGCTTGATTTGACAGCATTTCTTCTTCTTTTTTTTAATTGGATATTTTATTTATTTACATTTCAGGTCCCCATTTACCCCAAAACCCACTATCCCATTCCCCCTCCTCCTGCTTCTATGAGAGTGTACCCCCACTCACCCACTCACTCCTGCCTCCTGGTCCTCCCATTCACCCCATACTGGGGCATCCAGCCTTTATGGGACCAAGGGCCTCTTCTCCCACCAATGCCTGACAAGGTCATCCTCCCCTACATATAGAACTGGAGCCATGGGTCTCTCTATGTGAGTACCGAGGCTGGCTGTTTAGACCCTGGGAGCTCTGGTTGGTTGGTATTGTTGCTCTCCCCATGGGGCCGCAAACCCTTTCAGCTCCTTTCTTCCTCTCTCTAACTCCTCCACTGGGGACCCCATGATCTGTTCAATGGTTGCTTGCAAGCATCCACCTCTGTTTATGTCAGACTCTGGCAGAGCCTCTCAGGAGACAGTTATATCAGGCTCCTGTCAGCATGCACTTCCTGGCATATACAACAGTATCTGCATTTGATGGTTGCACATGCACTGGATCCCAATGTGGGGCAGTCTCTGTATGCCCCCTCCTTCAGTCTCTGTTCCACATTTTTTCCATATATCCTCCTGTAAGTATTTTGTTACTTTTTCTAAGAAGGACCAAAGCACCCACACTGTGGTATTCCTTCTTCTTGAGCTTCATGTGGTCTGAGAGCTATATCTTGAGTATTTTGAGCTTTTGGGCTAATATCCACTTATCAGTCATTACGTAACCTAAGTGTTCTTGGTGATTGGGTTACCTTACTTAAGATGATATTTTTCTAGTTCCATCCATTTGCCCAAGAATTTCATGAATTTATTGTTTTTAATAGCTGGGTAGTAGTACTCCTTTGTGTAAATGTACCACATTTTTTGTATCCATTCCTCTGTTGAAGGACATCTGTGTTCTTTCTAGCTCCTGGCTATTATAAACAGGGCTGATATGAACATAGTGGAGCATATTTCCTTGTTATAAGTTGGAGCATCTTCTGGGTATATGCCCAGGAGTGGTATAGCTGGGTCCTCAGGTAATGCTATGTCCAATTTTCTGAGGAACCTCCAGACTGATTTCCAGAGTGGTTATACCAGCTTGCAATCCCACCAACAATGGAGGAGTGTTCCTCTTTCTCCACATCCTCACTACTACAGCATCTACTATCACGTGACTTTTTGATCTTAGCCATTCTCACTGGTGTGAGGTGGAATCTCAGGGTTGTTTTGATTTGCATTTCCCTGATGACTATGGATATTGAACATTTCTTTAGGTGCTTTTCGACCATTCGCGTTTCTTCAGTTAAGAATTCTTTGTTTAGCCCTGTAACCCATTTTTAGGATTGCCTCAGTCTAATTTCTTGAGTTCTTTGTATATATCTGATAGTGGCCCTCTATCAGTTATAAGATTGGTAAAGATCTTTTCCCAATCTGTTGGTTGCCATTTTGTCCTAATGACAGTATCCTTTGCCTTACAGAAGCTTTGCAATTTTATGAGGTCCCATTTGTCAATTGTGGATCTTAGAGCAAAGTCAATGATGTTCTCTTCAGGAACTTTTCCCCTGTGACCATAAGTTTCTTCCCCACTTTCTCTTCTATTAGTTTCAGTGTATCTGGTTTTATGTGGAGGTCCTTAGTCCACTTGGACTTGAACTTTGTACAAGGAGGTAAGAATGGATTGATTTGCATTCTTCTACATGCTGACCTCCAGTTGAACCAGCACCATTTGTTGAAAATGCTGTCTTTTTTTCCACTGAATGGTTTTATCTCCTTTGTCAAAGATCAAGTGATCTTAGGTGTGTGGATTCATTTCTGGGTCTTCAATTCTATTCCATTGATCTTCCTGCCTGTCTCTGTACCAATAATATGCAGGGTGTTTTTTTGGGGTTTTTTTTTTTTTTTTTTTTTTTTTTTTTTATCAATATAGCTCTGTCTGTTTAAGGTCTAGAATGGCGATTCCTCCAGAAATTCTTTTATTGTTGAGAATAGTTCTCGCTATCCTGGATTTTTTGTTATTTCAAATGAATTTGCAAATTGTTCTTTCTAACTCTATTGTAACGAGCGCCCCCAAAATCCCTTTTCGCCCACGAATAAGGACAGGAGGCGATAGTCGGGTGTACTGCCACGAGGAACTTTACTATTCCACATGGTAACGCGGAAAGACAGAAGAAACCGGAAGAGGCTCCCTTAAATACACCCTAGAGTGACGTATTCACTTCTGAATGGCTGCTCGCTCACCACCAAATATTATGCCTCGGGATAGGCCAGTGATTTGGCGCTCTTTCTGCCTAGCAGCTGCACAGAATGATTGTTTACTGCTGGGGAAACATGAGACCAGCGCCATCTTGGAAAATGCACGTGTGTAGCCACTGAAACAGCGGCTCACTACACTCTATAAAGAATTAAGTTAGAATTTTGATGGGGATTGCATTAAATCTGTAGATTGCTTTTGACAAGATGGCCATTTTTACTAAATTAATCCTGCCTATCCATGAGAATGAAAGATCTTCTAAGATATTCTTCAATTTCTTTTTTCAGGGACTTTAAGTTCTTTTCATACAGATCTTTCACTTGCTTGCTTAGATTCACATCAACGTATTTTATATAATTTGTGACTATTGCGAAGGGTGTCATTTCCATAATTTCTTTCTTAGCCTGTTTATCCTTTGAGTGGAGAAAGGCTACTGATCTCTTTGAGTTACTTTTATACCCAGCCACTTTGCTGAAGTTGTTTACCAGGTTTAGGAGTTCTCTGGTGAAAATTTTGGGGCCACTTAAGTATACTATCATATCACCTGCAAATAGTGAAATTTTGACTTCTTCCTTTCCTATTTGTATCCCTTTGACTTCCTTTTGTTGTCTAACTGCTCTGACTAAAACTTCCAGTACTATATTGAATAGGTAGGGAGAGAGTGGGCAGCCTTGTCTAGTACCTGATTTTAGTGGGATCGCTTCAAGTTTCTTTCCATTTAGTTTGATGTTAGCTACTGGTTTGCTGTATATTGCTTTTACTATGTTTAAGTATGGGCCTTGAATTCCTGATATTTCCAAGAATTTTACATGAAGGGGTATTGAATTTTGTCAAATGCTTTCTCAGCATCTCCTGAGATAATCATGTGGGTTTTTTTCCTTTGAATTTGTTTATATAGTGGATTACATTGAGGGATTTCCGAATATTGAACCATCCATGCATTTTGGGGATAATGCCTACTGGATCATGATGGATGATTGTTTTGATGTGTTCTTGGATTCAGTTTGAGAGAATTTACTGAGTATTTTTGCATTGATATTCTTGAGGAAGATTAGTCTGGAGTTCTCTTTCTTTATTGAGTGTTTTTGTGATTTAGGTATGAGCATAGCTGTGGCTTCATAGGACAAATTGGGTAGTCTTCCTTGTGTTTTTATTTTGTAGAGCTGTTTAAAGAGAATTGGCATTAGTTCTTCTTTGAAGGTCTGATAGAATTCTGCACTAAAACCATCTGGTCCTGGGCTTTTACTGGTTGGGAGACTTTTAATGAATACTTGTATTTCTTTAAGGGTTATGGGACTATTTAGATAGTTTATCTGCTCCTGATGTAACTTTGGTACCTGGTTTCTGTCTAGAAAATTGTCCATTTCATCCAGATTTTCCAGTTTTGTTGAATATAGGCTTTTGTAGTCAGATCTGATGATTTTTTTTAAAATTTCCTTGGTTTCTGTTGTTATGTCTCCCTTTTCAGTTCTGATTTTATGAATTTGGATACAGTCTCTGTGTCCTCTGGTTAGTATGGCTAAGGGTTTATCTATCTTGTTGATTTTCTCAAAGAACCAGCTCTTGGTTTTGTTAATACTTTGTATAGTTCTTTTTGTCTCTATTTGGTTGATTTTAGCCCTGAGTTTGATTATTTCCTGCTGTGTACTCCTCTTGGGTGCATTTGCTTCTTTTTGTTCTAGAGCTTTCAGGTGTGCTGTCAATTGGCTAGTATATGCTCTCTCCCGTTTCTTTTTGTAGGCACTTAGAGCTATAAGTTTTCCTCTAGGCACTGCTTTCATTATGTCTCATGAGTTTTGAGATGATGTTCCTTGTTCTTCATTAAATTCTAAAAAGTCTTTAATTTCTTTCTTTATGTCTTCCTTGACCAAGTTATCATTGAGTAGGGCATTGTTCAGTTTCTACATGTATGTGGGATTTCCATTGTCCTTGTTGTTATTGAAGACCAGCCTTAGTCCTTGGTGGTCTGATAGGATGCATGGGATTATTTCAATTTTCTTGTATCTGTTGAGGCCTGTTTTGTGACCAATTGTATGGTCAATTTTGGAGAAGGTACCAGGAAGCTCTGAGAAGAAGGTATATTCTTTTTTTAGGATGAAATGTTTTGTAGATATCTGTTAAATCCATTTGGTTCATAACTTCTCTTAGTTTCACTGTGTCCCTGTTTAGTTTCTGTTTCCATGGTCTGTCCATTGCTGAGAGTAGGGTGTTGAAGTCTCCCACTATTATTGTGTGAGGTACAATGTGTGCTTTTAGCTTTAGTAAAGTTTCTTTTATGAATGTGGGTGCCCTTGCATTTAGAGCAAAGATGTCTAGAATTGAGATTTCATCTTGGTGGATTTTTCCTTTGACAACTATGAAGTGTCCTTTTTTATCTTTCTTGATAACTTTGTTGAAAGTCAATTTTATTCAGTATTAGAATGGTTACTCCAGCTTGTTTCTTGGGACCATTTGTTTGGAAAATTGTTTTCCATCCTTTTGCTCTGAGGTATTGTCTGTCTTTGTCACCAAGATGTGTTTCCTGTATACAATAAAAGGCTGGGTCCTGTTTATATATCCAGTCTATGTCTTTTTATTGGGGAATTGAGTCCATTGATGTTAAGAGATATTAAAGAAAGGAATTATTGCTTCCTGTTACTTTTGTGATTAGAGGTGGAATTATATTTGTGTGGCTATCTTCTTTTGGGGTTGTTGGAAAAGATTACATTCTTGCTTTTTCTAGGTGTAATTTACCTCCTTGTGTAGGAGTTTTCTATCTATTATCCTTTGTAGGGCTGGATTTGTGGAAAGCTACTGTGTAAATTTGGTTTTTGTCATGGAATATCTTGGTTTCTCCATCTATGGTTAAGTGAGAGTTTTGCTGGGTATAGTAGCCTGGGCTGACATTCATGTTCTCTTAGGGTCTGTATGGCATCTGTCCAGGATCTTCTGGCTTTTATAGTTTCTGGTGAGAAGACTGGTATAATTCTGATAGGTCTGCCTTTATAAGTTACTTGACCTTTTCCCCTTACTGCTCTTACTATTCTTTCTTTGTTTTGTGCATTTGGTGTTTTGATTATTATATGACAGGAGGAATTTCTTTCGTGGTGTAGTCTATTTGGAGTTCTGTAGGCTTCTTGGATGTTCATGGGCATGTCTTTTGGTTAGGGAAGTTTTCTTCTATAATTTTTTGAAAATATTTATTGGCCCTTTAAGTTCGGAATCTTCACTCTCATCTATACCTATTATCCTTAGGTTTGGCCTTCTCATTGTGTCCTGGATTTCCTGGATGTTTTGGATTAGGAGCTTTTTGCATTTCACATTTTCTTTGACAGTTGTGTCAATGTTTTCCATGGTATCTTCTGCACATGAGATTCTCACTTCTATCTCTTGTATTTTGTTGGTGATGCTTGCATCTATGACCCTTGGTCTTTTTCTTAGGTTTTCTATCTCCAGGGTAGTCTCCCTTTGAGATTTCTTTATTGTTTCTACTTCTATTTTAGATCCTGGATGGTTTTGTTTAATTTCTTCACCTGTTTGGCTGTGTTTTCCTGTAATTTTTAAAGGGATTTTTGTGTTTCCTCTTTAAGGGCTTCTACCTGTTTACCTGTGTTCTCATGTATTTCTTTAAGCATATTATTTAAGTTCTCCTTAAAGTTCTTAATCATCATCATGAGAAGTGATTTTAAATCTGAATCTTGCCTTTCTGGTGTGATGGTGTATCCAGGACTTGCTATGGTGGAAGAACCGGGTTCTGATGATGCCGAGTAACCTTGGTTTCTGTTGCTTATTTTCTCTCACTTGCCTTTTACCATCTGGTTATCTCTAGTGCTACCTGCACTCACTGTCTCTGACTGTAGCTTGTCTCTCCTTTTATCTTGGTTGTGTCAGAACTCCTTGTAGTCCCGCTGTCTCTATGATCCTGGGATCCTGAGATCATGGGTGTAAGAGCTCTTGGGAGTGAGGCTGCCTTTGGGATCCTGAAATCTTGATGTGACCAAACTCCTGAGATCCTGTGATCCAACCATTCTATGTTCCTGTATGTGTTAGCGCTTCTGGGAGTCCAGCTTTCTCTGGATGTTGTGGGATTGGGTGCAGAGCTGGTGCCCAAGGTCTGCTCAGGGCACCTGTGCAGACTGGAAAGAACCCATGTCACTGGTCAGACAGGGGTTACTGTGTCCCTGGGGGGTCTCAGTTACTCCTTGTTTGGGGCAGATGTAGTGGCCTCTTCACCTACCATCCTGGTCGTGTTAGGGCTCCTGGGAATCCATCCTCCTCTGGATGTTGTCGGATTGGGTGCAGAGCTGGCACCCAAAGTCTGCTCAGGGTACTGGTGCAAACTAGAAAGACAATGCCAACGTTTCTACAATTCACATTGTCAAATAAAGTCAAAAAGAGCTGGTCAAATAAAAAAATACTAATATTTCACACCTAAATTATGTGTAACTTATAAAATGCCAGCAAAACTATTAGTCTTGAAAGCAAAATGAGAAGACTTTCTTAATAAGTAAGGTAATCCTAAAATGTGTACTTTTTTTTTTTTTTTTTTTTTTTGTTAAGGAAGGGGTGGCCTTTTTTTCTTGAAGAAGTACTCAAGAGAATACTGGAGAGATGGATCAGAACTTAAGAGCACCTGCTGTTCTTACAGAGAACTTGAGTTCAGTTCTCAGTACCCACCATATAGAAGCCTCCAACAGTCTCTAACTCTAGTCCTGGAGAATCTGATGCCCTCTTCTGGCTTCTGTAGACACTGCACACATGTGGTACATCGACATATATTCAGGCAAAATATCCCCACACATAAAAATTTAGTAAATTACAAAGAAAAACTTGGGAATTGTTCACATACAGGCCAGGAATGGGTTCACGAGTCTCCAGTGTATTTAAGTTCTCAGAGCAGGTGAAGTTATATGTGTGGGTGTGGAAGGTTGCTTAAGATCCCATTCTTATCCTACTGTGCCTTATCTCTATCCTACTGAAGCTTCAGGGTAGTGCTATGAATCATTGTGTTCTTGGATGCATGCACTGTGTGCACACAGAGCTGGATATCATGTTCTAAGTCTAGTCCAGTTTTTATTTGATTGTATATATGTATAATCTGTAAGAATTCTTCACAATTTCTTCACAATTCCTCTACATGAATGTGATAGGGAAAGGTTTGCTTTCTCAGTACCTACCTTTAATAAAGGTTGCCCAGTAAAGAGATATCATTGGAAAGTCTTACCACAAGGAATGGTAAATAGTCCTACCTTGTGTCAATACTTTGTACAACAGCCATTGGAGATAATTCACAAAAGGTTTCCCAAATCAATTATTTATCATTATATGGATGATATTTTGTTGGCTGATTCAGATATTAATATCTTGGAAAAAAATGTTTGATGAAGTAAAGAAAATTTTGCCTTGCTGGGGATTGCAAATAGTCCCCGAAAAAATACAAAGAGGAGATTCTATTAATTATCTAGGGTATAAGATAAGTCTACAAACGGTTAAGCCACAAAAGGTACAAATTAGAAGAAACCAATTAAGAACCCTAAATGATTTTCAGAAGCTACTTGGAGATATAAACTGGCTGCGACCAGCAATTGGCTTGACCACTCAAGAACTAAGTAATTTATTTCAAACCTTACAAGGTGATAAAGATTTAAATAGTCCTAGGAAATTGACTCCTGATGTTGAGAAGGAGTTAGCCTTGGTAGAAAAAAAACTGCAGGATACACATCTAGATCGTATTGATCCAAAAATGGCCTGCATCTTAGTTATTTTACCTTCTACTCACTCTCCTACTGGAATTCTTATGCAGAGAGAAGATTATATTCTAGAGTGGATATTTTTAGCCCATAAACAGAGTAAAAAATTAAAAACCTACGTTGAGAAGGTTTCTGAATTAATACTGAAAGGAAAAATGAGACTTAGACAATTAGTTGGAATGGACCCGGCTGAAATTGTAGTACCTTTTACTAATGCAGAAATTACCTCGTTATGGGCACAAGATGAACATTGGCAAAGAGCATGTAGTAACTTTTTGGGAGAGATTACCAACAAATATCCTAAAAGCAAGCGGCTTCAGTTCATAAAAAGAACTAATTGGATTATCCCTCGTATTTTAAAAGGAACTCCGATATCTGGAGCCCCTACATTTTACACTGATGCTAGTAAATCAGGAAAGGCAGGATATCAGAAGACATAAGTAAGGTGGCTGAGAGTCCCTATAAGTCAGTTCAAAAATCTGAATTATACGCAATAATCATGGTATTGTCAGATTTTCAAGAATCCCTTAATATAGTAACTGACTCTCAATATGCCGAAAGGGTTGTTTTACACATAGAGACTGCTGAACTTATTCAAGATAATTCTGAATTGACCTCATTATTTTTTCAACTACAACAAATTATTAGAAATAGAAGTAACCCCATATATATAACACACATAAGATCCCATACAGGTCTGCCAGGCCCTCTAGCACAAGGTAATAATGATATCGACCAGCTATTGATTGGAAGCGTGCTAGAGGCTTCAGAATTTCATAAAAAACATCATGTTAATAGCAAAGGTTTAAAGAAAGGGTTCTCTATTACTTGGCAACAAGCCAAGGAAATTGTGAGGCAGTGCCCTACTTGCTCATTATATAACCAAACTCCTTTGCCTACAGGAACTAACCCTAAGGGTACTCAAAGAAATGACATTTGGCAAATGGATGTCTTTCATTTTACAGAGTTTGGCAAACTGAAATATGTGCACCATACTATAGACACATATTCAGGATTTCAATGGGCAACTGCATTAGCATCAGAAAAGGCTGATTCTGTAATTACACATTTGTTAGAAGTCATGGCCATTATGGGAATACCCATACAAATTAAAACAGACAATGGTCCAGCATATACCTCTAATAAAATGGAGAAGTTTTTTACATATTATAATATAAAACATGTTACAGGCATATCACATAATCCTACGGGACAAGCAGTTGTGGAGAGATCCAATCGAACTCTAAAGGAGATGCTTAATAGGCAAAAGGGATCAATAAGAACCCCTTTTAGATTACATAGTGCTTTATTAACTCTAAATTTTTTAAATGCTAATGAACAAAACTCCACAGCTGCTGAGAGACATTGGACTGTGGAAAAAACTTCTGAACTAAATCAACCTGTTTATATTAAGAATATTATGACGTCAGAATGGAAAGTGGGAAATGTATTATGCTGGGGGAGAGGTTATGCTTATATTTCCACAAGAAAAGAAAAGCTGTGGGTTCCTTCCAAAATGATAAAGATCAGAAATGACAAAGGGAGACCCCCTGAAGCACTAGTCGACACAGAAGAAAAGGGAGACTAACTCAACCAACCAAATGGGTGATGTATATATGGTGTTATGTCTCTTATATGGACTTAACTGGCTGGGACTAAAATGTCAATACAAAGCCAAGAACATTTAATTGGGTAATAATTTCTCATGACCTAATACATGCCATCCTTTATGAGGGCATGTATATAAGTTATATATAGTTTGATTAAGTAATCAAACTAACCTGAAGAGGGCAGTGGCCTTTCTTTATTGATCTTCATTGACAAAGCTGTGTGCCCTACATGTTCCACGTGAATGTTTTTATAAAACTACCTGTTGCTTTTAAGTTTTATATGTTACAGGATGAAAGAAGAGAAACTCAGCCCTAGCATGATTTTTACTCGGGGATTCTGAGTCTCTAGGACCTCCTATTCCAGCTTCGTGCTTGATTCTACTGCAACTGCATCGAAGCCACTTCTTTTAAGGACTTGCTTCCAGAACTTTTCCAGAACATCTAGCTTGCCTGTCCAACCTTTCTGACTGTAACAGTTATGGTGTCAGCTTTGCTATGAACTTTCTCAGTACACAGTGACTTCAAGGCAAATGATGCCAGCCAGCTCTCCTTTGACTAAGCCAATTTTCCTGTTTCCCTTTGGGCCCCCAGATGGGAATTCTTCGCCCCAATTCAGCTGGAAGCAGACAAAAGGAGATCATTGCCCCAGTTCCTTATGTTGGGGTGGATGGTTCTGGTTACTTTGTAAATTATACATGTGTTGTAATTTAAGGAATACTTTACAAATGTAGCTTCAGACAGGAAGGGAATTAGAGAACTAAATCTCAGAAATTAAGTGGGATTAATATTTTACTCTTATATAGGCATTGTGCCTATATAACTCATACAGAAATACAAAGCTTAGACCCAGTTTAAAAAAAAAAAAAAGGTATATCTTACATTGGTAAGAAATCTTTATGATAGTTACAAGGTTGAAATTATAATCTCTTACATTGATATGGAATTTATTTTATACAAATTTAGGATTTTCACTGGCATAAGTTTCTTATTAATACAAAAGTGGGATTAATATATTACTCTAATGTAGGCATTGTACCTATATATCTTATTTAGAAATACAAGGCTTAGACCCAGTCCTTTTTAATCAAAAAAAAAAAAAATTTAGTGGAAAGGAATTAACAGACAACTGTTCAGATTGCCTTACATAGTTGATTTTCAAAAACGTCAGAAATCCATAGAATTGACATTACAAACATTCTGATATAAACATTTATTTTATTGGAGACCTATCTGATCCTGACAACTTCCCAGTCTTGGATTCTAAGAAGAAATTGAGCATCTTTGGAGTTACACCAGTTGTGGTATGACAGCCACTAGGCAAGAATTGCCTCTTTTAATCTACAGACAAAATAGTGTGCAAAAAAGAAACACACTTGCAGAATAGTCGACTGATTATATCTGCCAAGACAGAGTAATCAGCCCTTAGTAATTCTGCATTACTAGGTCTGTTAGATGATTCCTGGGCCAGAAGGCTGAAGACCAAATGCTCCAACGTTTTGAAATAAGGAACTGTCTAGATGTTCAGTGGTCTATTTAAATTGGCTGAGTTTTAGAAGCCATGCTTTGTGCTTCCCATATCTTTAATTAACTAGTCATCCTGGATTTCTGATGGGGTTGAAGATTTATAATCTCACAGCCAACCCAGGCTATTTACTTTGAGAGGATGGTTTTCAGATGCTATTCATTTTGAAGACAGGACATAAGCCAGGTTCAGAACTAAGTTTATTAATTGAGAGAGATGGCAAAGGTTCTATTTAGTTAACAAAAATGATGGACTGGGTGTTAGATTTATCTTGTACTTTAACAATCACAACATGGTAATATAGTTAGTGTTCAATTAATATGTGAAAAGAAAAAAAATTTTTTTTATTATTGGACAAAAAGGGGGAAATGTGGTGGATAGCCCTAGCCTCTTGTTGTCATGGTAACTCCACTCCTGGGAGGGGCTGCGAAGGAGGAGTAAATCTTGTAAACCTTCTGTCCAATCAAATTTGTTAAATAAAGGCTACAGCCAGTGATTGGGCAGTGGAAGAGGAGTGGGAGGAGCCAGAGGCAGGAAAAGAGGAGGACGAGGAGAGCCGAAGAGGAGAGAAGGCGGAGCGGAGCGGAGTTGTCAGTTGGTCGAAGCTAGAGGGCAGTTGGTGGAGAGAGAGAAGACGAAGAAGGCCTTGACCTAGGAAACCGCAAGTTAAGACCTCTCATAGCCTGGGAATAGTGTAGTTTAATGGTAAATCTGCCCAATCTAGGCATGCAGCATTCATTTGATACTTATTGACTTGTGTCGTTATTCTATGGACTCCCTATGGGCAAGAGATTTACCGCAACACCTCTGAGCTAGAGACAGACCCTCACCAGACACAAGTCTTCTGGGACCTTGATTAGGAAATTTTCAGTCTCAGCAACTGGGAACAATTTCTGTTGTTTATAAAATACACACTTCAGGGTATTTCTTTATAAGAGCCTAAAGGAGTAAAACTTTTCTTTCCCAGAACAGGAACCCCCATCTTTTATGAAAATGATATTTTTTTCACGATGATAATCTGATTTCTAATTTAATGGTAGAGTTGTTATTTTACATGACCATTTTACTCTGTCATTTTCCTCGAGTGATAACAAGTAGAATACTCTGTGCTGGGCTCAATGCTATGCCTTTTGTATGCATTTAATTCTAATAAAAACAGGACAGAATAGATCCCATTAGCACCCTTTTTCTATAATATTGGTAACTATCATTGACCAGAGTCTTGCTTTATGCCATGTACTTTACAGGTTGAATTAAACCTTGTTTTCAACTGCATATAACTATATCACGGAAGGGGTATTGGACAACTTTTGTATGTTTCTACCTTCTTTGATTTACTCTCCTTCACTAACCTGTGACTCTTCATTCCTTTGAGAACACACTTTGAGAAGCAGCTGGTTTTCATTAATTATAACTGGTAACTCAGAGACTATCCAGTATGCTTTGGTACTCCACACTTGTTACAAATGTCTTCATCTCATATGTCCCCCTTAGGTTCACACAATTATAAAGTAAAAATGAACGTCACTACTGCTCTCTGATGAACTGTGCTCTTACTTTTCCTTTACGTTGCTTATTGCCTACATCTTTTAAGCCCTACCTACAGGCCCATTCTTACCTGACCACACTGTTTCTATACATATCTTTTTGTTCTTTTACTTCTAATTTGCTAAGTATATAACTATCAATAGTTTTCCAATAAAAAATATGTCTTAAATGTATTGGTATACATTGTAAATGACTTAAATACCAACAACATTAAATACTCCACAATGGGACTACATCTAATTTAAATTCTTTCTGTTGAAACAAGGCTATATTGTCTCAACTCTGTTGTGAATTACTGATTCATTTAACAAATAAATATTAGGTGAGAAAAATAATTAAAATTTGAAGGTACAAGCAGGTAAAGTAATATGGTTCAATAAGGCAAGAATTATAATTGAATGAACTCAATCCATTGGGAAAGTCATATACAACCATGACTAAAGAAGCTGAGCCTCTTGATTCTGTCTTAGCAGACTTAGGTTAGCCTGACCTTAAATTCTGGATGTCTTTAGTGAAGTTAGTGAATCCTTCAGTGTTGCCACATTTTAATCTATTATACATGAATATAAACAGGAACATATTAATATTCTTTAACCATATAATTTTTTAGAAATAATCTTTAAAATATGTATGTACTTTAAACTGTCTGGTTTACAGAAAACACTCATTAAATATTAGCTATTGTTTAGAGCAGAACAAATTGTGTGATTTCTATTAGCAAGGGTTTTTTTTTTTTTCAGTAAACAATGATCAGACCATGGAGTCAAAGTATACCAGAGAAGACAGAAAAGCAATTTCACACTGGTGTCTATCTCAGGGTAGGGAAGCTTAATCAGCAGAAGGTATTTGAAAATTTAGAAACATTTCCAAATAACAACAAAATTAAGGCTTCTACTTGCCTAGTCTTGCCTAAATGCACCCTCTACTCTGTGTGTATACATGTTCTGGTGTGAGCACTCTGTGTATGTTTATATTCTGATGTGCACACATGTCCTGATATATACACACGTTACGATGTGTGCAGTCCGTGTATGTGCACATGTTATGATGTGTGCACATTGGTATTTAAGCATGTAAAAGCCAGAGGTTTCTTTCTCTATTTCTCTTCATTTTTGATGCTTTTAGTTTTTGGGGTTTTTTTTCTGCTACAGAGTCTCCTATTGAACCAGAAACTCACTGATGACAGTCCACGCCCTGGCTAGTAAATCCCAAATGATCTTCTTGGGCGCCACCACACATACCTCTTACTTCTGTTCTGGAGATCCAAACTCAGATTCTCATGTTCACACAGCAAGCAATCCACACACTGAGCCATCTCTTAGATTCATCTTGCCTACATTTTAACATTTCTTCTTAAGCTTTTAATATAGAAAGAAGTGGCAAATGGTGTTTTTCCAATAGTGGTGTCAGTCATTGTAAGAGAACAGTATTGACTCAGGAACCCCAAGACCAAATCTCAGCATGAAAGAGATATAGCAGCCCAAGAGAGGGAGGGGCAGGGATAAGGAACAGGAACAGGAGATAGAGAACAAAAGAGAATGGGAAGGGGACAAGGGAGAGGGACAAGGTGTATTTGTCTCAGAGTGGGACAAAGGACTACCTCTGGATAGAGAAGAAACAGACACAGGCAAATGGCATTTTACAAAGGCAAAGTGAGAAACCCCTTGTTAGGATGAAGTGTTTAATTTTAATTGACCACAGTAATTAGATGAGTCAACGGGGACTTTTGATTGCTGGCCTGCAACACTTTGATAGCTGGACCATAGTAGTCAGTCTCAGGAGGAGGAAGTTGTTATATAAGGGAATGGACCTCAGGGGCTAGCTTTAGGAATTCACATAATAATTTACATTATTACATATAACAGGTTCCTGCAAAGCAGAGTGATTTAGGGAAAAGGGCAAGACCTGGCAGAGCCATGCAAGCCAGAGTCCCTTTAGTCTACCGTCTTTCCTGCTTAACCTGTCATGTTGGATGATACCTTATTATTCATTCTATTGGGTGGTGGATGAAGACCCCCCATACTCGGGAGACCCTTCCTCAAGCCTCCGGATCGCGACCACCCAAAAATCACAAGAAACCAGACCTGGATGCAATCAGCAGAGGTTTATTAGGGGAGGAGCCGGCAGCCAAAAACGACAGGCTCCTCCCCTAATAAACCTCTGCTGATTGCATCCAGGTCTGGTTTCTTGTGATTTTTGGGTGGTCGCAATCCGGAGGCTTGAGGAAGGGTCTCCCGAGTATGGGGGTCTTCAGTGGAGTCTCTCTTTACTCTGCTGTGAACTTAGTCCTATGCTCTTTACTTAACCATAAGTGTAGAACAGAAGTAGTTTCTAAAGATTTATCATAAAGACGACTGCACTCCACTCTGCAGTCTTTAACACTTGCTCGTAGAAACCAGCCATCAACATGTAAGGAGGCTTAAATTACACCATGCACAAAGACCACAAAGAAAGGCTGCATAAAGGTGCTTAGCCAACCATCTAGCTGAGGGTTTAGTAAATTGCTAGGATTAGTTACTAAAATTTTTTGGCTGCTATGACCAAATGCCTTCAACTGAATATTTAATAGACAACAGAAATGTGTTTCTTATAGTTCTGGAGGCTATAAAAATCTAAGATTAAGGTGTTGGTTTGTTCAATGTCTGATGGGAATCCATTCCTCATGCCCAGTGTCTTCTACTTCCTTCCTCATGTTGTGTTGGGGCTGGTTAGTTACTTAGGGTTGCTTTTACAAATCACTAATCTTAACCATGAAGGTAAAGCCTCCCCAAACTCCCATACCCTACCACTATCATTATAGTAACATCATAAGAACTTTGAGGACATAGAACACATGCAAATCACAGAAATGAATCCCCCAAAAGGGAAAATACTTCCAGGTGATTCCAGCAGCCACCTGACATGTCACTTCTAGACTTTAGTTTTTCCCAAAGGAGATTCCAGACATTATGGATCAGATGTCAAAGGCTTTGGCTTTGAACCCTTTCTCTAATTCCCAATCAACAAAATTTAAGAACAAAATTAAATGGATGTCTTTCTCACTGAGCTGTGAGACAGTTTGTGACTCATAAATAGCAGCTAAGACAGGCAGTACTTCTTCACTTTATATGGAGACAGATATGGACTGCATGTGCCCATTGTGGTCACCATTCCCATCCTAAGAGGTTACCCCTATACAAAGACCCTGGAGAACCCAACATAGGCAGGCATCACACAATATCGAGAGACTTTGTCTAGGTGCTAATGTCAGGAAAGTGATCCTGAGGTGAGAGTAAGGAAGAAGAAAGAGAAAGGCTCCCAGTCACTTACTGTTGTCTCCTGCTGCCTCATTCCCTCTGAGTCCTGTTCTACACTCATGCTGCTTTGTTTAACATGTAACTATCAGAGTTTTCAGAATCACTTTTAAAAAATACTTCGTTGCACAAACAAGTGTTTATTTTTAAAATATATTTTTATTAATTATGTGTAGGTATCAGTGTGGGCATCAATGTACGTAATTATGGGTACCTGAAGATAATAAAAGATATGTTTTTATTATTTATGTGAATGTATCAGTGTGGGCATCTATACACATAATTATGGGTACCTGCAGATAATAAAAGAGGGCATCAGGTGCCCTTGGCACTGGAGTTACAGGTAGTTGTGAGTCACTTGATGTGCACACTGGGAACTGAACTTCAATGGTTTGAAAGAGTAGCAAGTATATGTTCTTATTGCTGAGTCACCTCTCTAGTTCCCCAAACAAGTTCTTTTTTTTTTTTTTTTTTTTCCTTCTGATCGAGGCTCGAAGTTTAATGTTCAGCTATCAATTTAAAGGGAAAGCCCTACCAAACCCCTTCTTGTGTCAGCCAGAGATGGATGGGGAACCCATCCTTAGTCACAGCCTAAGATGTCTCAAGGCAAGCTCAGCAGGCAGTTTATTCTTCTAAATTCCTCTAGCAGACTGAATGGGCAGCCAAGGTGAATAACTCCACCTAGATCCTATTATTTGGTCTATTGTGGTAAACAAGGTCTTTCAGGCCTGCTCAAGGCTGGGGGGAGGGCACACAGTGGTGTTATTAGCCCACAGGTTGACAGAATGAACAATCTTTTTTTTTTTAATGTTTTCTTTATTTTTTTTTTATTTTTTACATATCAGGGTTTTTTATTGGATATTTTATTTACATTTCAGATGTTATCCCCTTACCTCATTTCTCACCCCCTGCCTAGGAACCTTCTATCACATGCCCCCTCTTACTGCTTCTATGAGGATGTTCCCCCACCTACCCCCCCACTCCCACATCCCCACCCTCGAATCCCCCACACTCAGCATCAAGGATCTCCTCTTTCACCTATGCCCAACAAGGCCATCCTCCCCTGCATATACAGCTGGAGCCATGGTGCTCCCAGGCTGGTGGTTTAGACCCTGAGAGCTCTGGTTGGTTGGTATTGTTGCTCTCCTCATGGGGCTGCAAACCCTTTCAGCTCCTTCAGTCTTCTCTCTGTCTCTTCCATTGGGAACCCTTTGATCAGTTCAATGGTTAGCTGTGAGCATCCACCTTTGAATATGTCAAACTCTTGCAGACCTCAAGGGGGCAGCTTTATCAGGTTCCTGTCAGCATGCACTTCCTGACATCCACATCAGCGTCTACCTTTGGTGACTGCACATGGGATGGATACCCAGGTGGAATGGTCTCCAGATGGCCCCTTCTTCAGTTTCTGTCCCACACTTTGTCTCCATATTTACTCCCTTGAGTATTTTGTTACTTCTTCTAAGAAGAACCAAAGCAGGCACACTTTGGTCTTCCTTGTTAATGAGTTTCATGTGGTCTGTGAGTTGAATCTTGGGTATTTTAAGCTTCTGGGCTAATATCCAATTATCAGTGAGTGAATACCATGTGTGTTCATTTGTGATTGGGTTACCTCACTCAGGATGATATTTTCTAGTTCCAGCCATTTACCTAAGAATTTCTGGAATTCATTGCTTTTAATAACTGAGTGATACTCCATTGTGTAAATGTACCATATTTTTTGGATCCATTCTTTTGTTGAAGGACATCTGGGTTCATTCCAGCTTCTGGCTATTATAAATAAGACTGCTATGAAAATAGTGGAGCATATGTCTTTGTTATATGTTGGAGCATCTTCTGAGTATATACCCAGGAGTGGTATAGCTGGGTCCTCAGGTAACGTTATATCCAATTTTCTGAGGAACCACCAGAATGATTTCCAGAGTGGTTGCACCATCTTGCAATCTCACCAACAATGAAGGAGTGTCCATCTTTCTCCACATCCTCGCCAGTATCTGCTATCACCTGAGTTTTTGATCTTAGCCATTCTGACTGGTGTGAGGTGGAATCTCAGGGTTGTTTTGATTTGCATTTCCCTAATGACTAAGGATATTGAACATTTCTTTAGGTGCTTCTTGGCCATTCAATAGTCCTCAGTTGAGAATTCTTTGTTTAGCTCTGTACCCCATTTTTAATAGGGTTATTTGGTTGTCTGGAGTCTAATTTCTTGAGTTCTTTGTATATATTGGATATTAGCCCTCTATTGGATGTAGGATTGGTAATGATCATTTCCCAATCTATTGGTTGCTGTTTTCTCCTATTGACAGTGTCCTTTGCCTTACAGAAGCTTTGCAATTTTATGAGGTCCCATTTGTCAATTCTTGACCTTAGAGCATAAGCCATTGGTGTTCTGTTGAGGAACTTTTCCCCTGTGCCTAGTATTGGAGGGTCGTCCCCAACTTCTCTTCTATTAGTTTCAGTGTATTTGGTTTTATGTGAAGGTCCTTTATCCACTTGGACTGGAGCTTTGTATAAAAAGATAAGAATGGATCAA
Source organism: Arvicanthis niloticus (assembly GCF_011762505.2). NCBI lineage: Eukaryota > Metazoa > Chordata > Mammalia > Rodentia > Muridae > Arvicanthis > Arvicanthis niloticus. Next base: position 30,178,425 of record NC_047670.1, read on the forward strand.
TTTGCATTCTTCTACATGCTGACCTCCAGTTGAACCAGCACCATTTGTTGAAAATGCTGTCTTTTTTCCACTGGATGGTTTTAGCTCCTTTGTCAAAAATCAAGTGACCATAGGTATGTGGGTTCATTTCTGATCTTCAGTTCTATTCCATTGATCTTCCTGCCTGTCTCTGTACCAATACCATGTAGTTTTTATCACTATAGCTCTGTAGTACAGTTTGAGGTCAGGGATGATGATTCCAACAGAAGTTCTTTTATTGTTGAGAATAGTTTTTGCTATCTTGGGTTTTTTGTTATTCCAAATGAATTTGAGAATTTCTCTTTCTAACTCTAAGAATTGACTTGGGATTTTAATGGGGATTGCATTGAATCTGTAGATTGCTTTTGGCTAGGTGGCCATTTTTACTGTATTTATCCTTCGAATACATGAGCATGGGAAATCTTTCCATCTTCTGAGATCTTCTATTTCTTTCTTCAGAGACTTGAAGTTCTTGTCATACAGATCTTCCACTTGCTTGGTTAGATTCACATCAAGGTATTTTATATTATTTGTGACTATTGTGAAGGGTGTCATTTCCATAATTTCTTTCTCAGCCTGCTTATCCTTTGAGTAGAGGAAGGCTACTCATTTGTTTGAGTTGATTTTATATCCAGCCACTTTGCTGAAGTTGTTTATTAGGTTTAGGAGTTCTCTGGTAGAAGTTTTAGGGTCACTTAAGTATACTATCATATCATCTGCAAATAGTGAAATTTTGACTTCTTCCATTCCTATTTGTATCCCTTTGACTTCCTCTTGTTGTCTAATTGCTCTGGCTACGACTTCCAGTACTATATTGAATAGGGAGGGTGAGAGTGGGCAGCCTTGTCTAGTCCCTGATCTTAGTGGGATTGCTTCAAGTTTCTCTCCATTTAGTTTGGTGTTGGCTACTGGTTTGCTGTATATTGCTTTTACTATGTTTAGGTATGGGTCTTGAATTCCTGATCTTTCCAAGGCTTTTAACATGAAAGAATGTTGAATGTTATCAAATGCTTTCTCTGTATCTAGAAAGATGATCATGTGTTTTTTTTTTTTTCTTTGAGTTTGTTTATATAGTGGATTACATTGAGGGATTTCCGAATATTGAACCATCCCTGCATTCCTGGGATTAAAGCCCACTTGATCATGATAGATGATTGTTTTGATGTGTTCTTATATTTGATTTGCGAGAATTTTGTTGAGTATTTTTGCATTAATATTCATAAGGGAGATTGGTCTGAAGTTCTCTTTCTTTGTTGGGTCTTTGTGAGGTTTAGGTATGAGTGTGATTGTAGCTTCATAGAACGAATAGGGTAGTGTTTCTTCCATTTCTATTTTGTGGAATAGTTTGAAGAGAATTGGTATTAGGTCTTCCTTGATGGTCTGATAAAATTCTGCACTAAAACCATCTGGTCCTGGGGGTTATTTTTGGTGGGGAGGTTTTTAATGACTGCTTCTATTTCTTTAGGGGTTATGGGAACATTTAGATGGTTTATTTGCTCCAGATTTAACTTTGGTACCTGGTATCTGTCTAGAAAATGGTCCATCTCATCCAGATTTTCCAGTTGTGTTGAGTATATGCCTTTGTAGTAGGATCTGATGTTTTTTTTTTTTCTTAGTTTCTATTGTTATGGCTCTCTTTTCAGTTCTGATTTTATTAATTTGGATACTGTCTCTGTGCCCTCTGGTTAGTCTGGCTAAGGGTTTATCTATCTTGCTGATTTTCTCAAAGAATCAGCTCCTGGTTTCGTTGATATTTTGTATAGTTCTTTCTGTTTCTATTTGGTTAATTTCAGCCCTGAGTTTGATTATTTCCTGCTGTGTACTCCTCTTGGGTGTATTTGATTCTTTTTGTTCTACAGCTTTCAGGTGTGCTGTCAAGTTTTTAGTGAATGCTCTCTCCAGTTTCTTTTTGTAGGCACTTAGAGCTATGAGTTTTCCTCTTACCACTGCTTTCATGGAGTCCCACAAGTTTTGGTGTGATGTGTCCTCATTTTCATTAAATTCTAAAAAGTCTTTAATTTCTTTCTTTATTTCTTCCTTGATCAAGTCATCATTGAGTAGAGTGTTGTACAGTTTCCACGTGTATGTGGGCTTTTTATTGTTTTTATCATTATTAAAGACCAGCCTTAGTTCGTGGTAATCTGATAGAATTGCAAGAGATTAATTCCATCTTTTTGTATCTGTTGAGGCTTGTTTTGTGACCAATTATACAGTCTATTTTGGAGAAGGTACCTTGAGGTGCTTAGAAAAAAGGGATTTTTTGTTTGTTTGTTTTAGTATGAAATGTTCTATAGATATCTGTTAAATCCATTTGGTTCATAACTTCTCTTAGTTTCACTGTGTCTCTGTTTAGTTTCTGTTTCCATGGTCTGTCTGTCCATTGCTGAGAGTGGGGTGTTGAAGTCTCCCACTATTATTGTGTGAGGTGTAATGTGTGCTTTGAGCTTTAGTAAAGTTTCTTTTATGAATGTAGGTGCCCTTGCATTTGGAGCATAGATGTTCAGAATTGAGAGTTCATCTTGGTAAATTTTTCCTCTGATGAGTATGAAGTGTCCTTCCTTATCTTTTTTGATTACTTTTGGTTGAAAGTCGATTTTATTTGATATTAATATGGCTACTCCAGCTTGTTTTTTAGGACTATTTGCTTGGAAAATTGTTTTCCATCCTTTTGCTCTGAGGTAGTGTCTGTCTGTGTCACTGAGGTACATTTCCTGTATGCAGCAAATTTCTGGGTCCTGTTTATGTATCCAGTCTGATAGTCTATGTCTTTTTATTGGAGAATTGAGTCCATTGATGTTAAGGGATATTAAGGAAAAATGATTATTGCTTCCTGTTATTTTTGTTATTGGAGGTAGAACTATGTTTGGGTAGCTATCTTCTTTTGGGGTTGTTGGAGGATTACTTCCTTGCTTTTTCTGGGTTGTAGTTTCCCCTCTTGTTTTGGAGTTTTCTATCAATTATCCTTTGAAGATCTGGATTTGTGTGAAGATATTGTGTAAATTTGGTTTTGTCATGTAATATCTTGGTTTCTCCATCTACGGTAAGTGAGAGTTTTGCTAGATATAGTAGTCTAGGCTGGCATTTGTGTTCTCTTAGGGTCTGTATGATAACAGTCCAGGATCTTCTGGCTTTTATAGTCTCTGGTGAGAAGTCTGGTACAATTCTGATAGGTCTGCCTTTATATGTTACTTTCCCCTTTTCCCTTACTGCTTTTGGTATTTTTTTCTTTGTTTTGTGCATTTGATGTTTTGATTATTATGTAACAGGAGGTATTTCTTTTCTGGTCTAGTCTATTTGGAGTTCTGTAGGCTTCTTGGATGTTCATGGACATCTTTTTCTTTAGCTTAGGGAAGTTTTCCTCTATAATTTTTTTGAAGATATTTACTGGCCCTTTAAGTTGGGAATCTTCACTCTCATCTATACCTATTATCCTTAGGTTTGGTCTTCTCACTGTGTCCTGGATTTCCTGGATGTTTTGGGTTAGGAGCTTTTTGCATTTTGCATTTTCTTTGACAGTTGTGTCAATATTTTCCATGGAATCTTCTGAACATGAGATTCCTCTTCTATCTCTTGTATTCTGTTGGTGATGCTTGCATCTATGACTCCTGACCTCTTTCCTAGTTTTCTATCTCCAGGGTAGTCTCCCTTTGAGATTTTTTTATTGCTTCTACTTCTATTTTTAGATCCTGGATGGTTTTGTTCAATTCTTTCACCTGTTTGGTTGTGTTTTCTTGCAATTCTTTAAGAAATTTTTTATGTATCCTCTTTAAGGGCTTCTACCTGTTTACCTGTGTTCTCCTGTACTTCTTTAAAAGAGTTATTTATGTCCTTAAAGTCCTCTATCATCATCATGAGAAGTGATTTTAATTCTGAATCCTGCTTTTCCAGTGTGATGGGGTGTCCAGGGCTTGTTATGGTGGTAGAACTGGGTTCTGATGATGCCAAGTTATTTTGGTTTCTGTTGCCTATGTTCTTGTGCTTGCCTTTTGCCATACGGTTAACTCTAGTGCTACCTGTACTCACTGTCTCTGTCTAGAGCCTTATGTGCAGTTATCTTGCTTGTGTCAGAACTCCTCAGAGTTCAGATGTCTCTGTGATCCTGAGCTCCTGGGTAGAAGAACTCCTGGGACTCAGGCTACCTCTGGCATCCTGAAATTCTGCTGCTCTGAGTGCATTGGCTCTTCTAGGATGTCTCAGGATATGGTGCCTTCACGGGAGAAGACCAGCTAGGTGTCTCTCCCAGCCAAAAGGACCAAGCAATGGGTGTCAGGGGAATGGTATTCTGAAGAGGTGGGATTTGGGTGGCTGATGGGTCCTGAGTGCCCCAGGCTCCCAGTTGTAACTCTGAGGCACAGAGTGGTGGAAGAGAGTTTTTACCCACTGCTCTGAGTGCAGTGGCTCCTCTAGGATGTCTCAGGATATAGTGTCTTCATGGGAGCAGACCAGCTAGGTGTCTGCCCCAGCCAAAAGCCAAACAAGTTTTTTTTTAATGTATTCCTTTGTGTAGTCTACTTCTATCTAGAAATATAGTCTTAATGTTCTTTCCAAAGATGCCTCAAGGGCCTCACCCAGAAAAGAAATATGAGAGATGCCGCTGACATGGGTACTTGCTGTGATTCCGCTCCCTCCAAAAACACACAACAGAGAGTAGGGTAAGTATTTTCTGGTTGAATGAATGGTCCAGGCTTTGTTAATTTAAATTCTTTTTCTCTTGCTGCCTCTGCTCATCTGGGCCTCTCAGTTCCCCAGAGTACAAGGTACAGAGGAAAGAATAGAAAGGAGGGAGATGGTAAAGAGTTCACCAAACCACAGCTTAGAGAACACTTTTCAATGAAATCTGATATTTGCAGAAATGTCCTGCTTCTAAAAGTTGAGCAGTCGGGACTAAGATCTGGTTTGGACCTCAGATATCTTTTGGGAGTTTCATAATGGATCACAGCTGCTCCCAAGAGAGATGACTTCCTGACATCGCTGAGATGAAGAGATGCTGTATTCCGCAGCTTTGCTACCCACTGACCTCAACTGGCCCTCACCTACAGGGAAATGGTTTGACGTGGATAGAAGCATGAAGACTTAACAAAGTTAAGAGCATGTCTCTCTGGTGCTGATATATAAACACCCCTGGGAAAAACCCAAGGACTATTTGTAGAGAACAAACTTTAGCCAGAAGAAATGCTTTGTGGTAACGAGGAGTATACCTAACAAACCTAAAGCCACCCCTCTGTCATAACTACTTTTAGCATGAAAAGTTATAATTGGAAAGAAACATTTGTTCAGGACTCTTCCCATCTCTATGAAAGCATCCTAGCCCATGCCTTCTGTGTATTTACATAAAGCCCTATACAAGTTCCTCATTGACTTAGACACTGTTCTATTGCTGAGAAGAGACACCAAGACCATGGCAACTCTTATGAGAGAAATCATTTAACTAGGGGCTGGCTTACAGCTTCAGAGCCTCCATTATCATCATGGCAGGAACATGGTAGCATATAGGCAGACATGGTGCTGGAGAGGTAGTTAAACATTCCATTCTGATCTGCATGCAGAGAAGACAAAGAGAAACCAGGCCTGGCATGGATAACAAGGCCACACCTACAAAGTCACACCTCCTAATCCTTCTCAACTAATACCACTCCCTGTTGACTAAGCATTAAGATACATAAGCATAAAATATAAAAATCCTATAGGGGTCTTTCGTATTCAAACCATCACAATCATGTCGACTGACAGCTTTTGATATGCATAGTGGAAAAGGATAAAATAATTTAATCAATGGCTTATATTTTTGTATTGTGAAACCAAACCACATGGGTTATAAATGGAGTTGTGATCATCCTCTGGTAAATAATAAAAATGAGAATATTGAAAATTGCATCTTCATTGTAATGTTCTGCTATTATTAAATATGATTTGTCTCCTTCCCATAAAGACAGATGTCCGAACAGTTGGTCTTCTGCTAAGGGTGTTGTTTGGGAAGGTTGTAGACCCTTTAGGGGTGAAGCCTTGTGGACGGAAGTGGGTAACTAGAGATGGGCCTTGAGGTTGAGTAATCTGGCCTTGCTTTCTGTTCACAATCTTACTTCCTGACTTCATATGCTGTGTGACCCTCTGTCTCCTACTAAAGCAATAATGCCTTCCCTGCCACGGTGAACCATACTGTCCTTCAAAATGAAACAAAATTAATTCTTGCTTCTCAGAAGTATTTGGTCAACAACAACAAAAAAGTAATTAATACTGAAAATGGGTACCAAGAAATAGGTTTGTTGCTGCAATAAAACTGACCCTGTGGTTTATAGACATTTGGAGCTAGTCTGTAAGACTAGCGCAAAAGTTTGGAACATTGAACTAGAAAAGCCCTAAAATGCCATGAACAGAACTTAATTGGCCATCTCATGGGAGTTTGATAGACAAGAAGAATGAGAGAAATGCAAGCGATGGAAGCCCAACTCGTGAGGTTTTAGAGAGGAACATGATCCTATTGGGATCTGGGCTAGAGGCCATTCAGGCGATATTCTGACAATCTGTCTTCATTCTGCTTCTATCCTGGGAACGTGAATGAGGCTGAACTTGAAAGAAACAGGTCAATGTGTTTTGCAGAGAAAATTTCAAGGCAGGATAGCATTCAGGTGGTCATATGACAGTACTTCTTCCTGTCATTATCCAGATCTATAATGAAAGAGAGCTACAAGTCTGGCAGAAAGGCATTTTAGAACTACAGTTTGATGGGGAACAAAGCATGAGTTTAAAGCTAGAAAAGAGGTTGTAATTGTTAAAGCGACTAGACCTATTAAAGAGAAAGCCGCTGCTATGTATATGCTGGAACAATGAGAAACTTGCCCTTAGGTCAAGACTCCATCAATCAAACATTCCTAAAATGCACATTTATTTGAAAGAAAAGAGTCTAAATTGATAATGTCACAAAAAGTGTTCCACATTGTAAACAACTGCCTAGGGAAGTAATTTTGCAGAGGCAGCCACCAAAGTATGCGCGGGCTTCTATAGCTTTGTTCCAAGGGAGCTTGACTCTATCCTAATCTGGCAACAGAACTCGGCAGCATCCTTCATACAATACTGGTTTTGATGCACCATTGAGGGGTTATGATGTCTTGTTATACAATTTCAGAGAGCTGTTGAAGCCGCCTATTGTGTAGGGAGAGTTTAGGTCAAAAAAGAGGCCTTGAAAACCCATTACACGAAGTTGTGAAAGTTCAGCCTTGGTTGCCAAAGAGACTCCAGGATAGCAGAGATGCCAGGACCATGGGATTTCTACTGAAGAAAGGAATATATACAGAAAACCACTAGCCCTAAAGGAAGGATGTATGTCCTACAGATACCAAAGTTGGAGGAACAGGGCTGGAGGTGTACTGTTACCAAAGTCCTTTACATACAAGAAGATTCCAACACGAGTTCCAGACAGATTCCAGAGAGCTGAAGGATTTGATGTTTGCCCTTCTGGATCTTGGTCTTGCTTTTTTGGTACAATCTTTTTTACTGTGCCCCAATTCTCCCTCTGGGGGATGGGAATGTTCACTTTGTTCCATTGAATATTAAACCTATGCAATTTATTCTTTATATTATGGGGACTAAAAGAAATTATTTTGAGTCTCAGAAGATTTTGTCCTTTGACCTTTGGACAGTGTCAGTATAATGGGGACCACTGGGACATTTAAAGTTGAAATGAATGAATTTTGCTTCACTGCTTCATGGACACCAGGAGCAGAACATTGAATTGTGAATGTGAAGTATGCATCATGAAGTCATGTGTTTGAGCATTTGGTTCTCAGTTGGTGGAGTTATTTGGGAAGGTTGTTAAATCCTTAGAAGGCAGAACCTCAATAGAGGATGTGGGTCACTGGGAATAGGCCTTGAGATTTCATAGCGTAGCTTCACTACTTGTTTAATCTCTCTGCCTTTTTACTTCCCAAGCACTGTAATCAAATGCCTCCCACTCCTGCAGCCAGATTTCTCCCATGGTGATTGACTGCATCCTGGTGACTGTGAGCCACATGAGCCTTTATGTCTTTAACTTGCTTCCTCATAGGTATGTGATCATAACTATATGGCAAATGAGTAATACATTTTTTTCTGAATTTTTGAAATGAGAAAAATGATACCAGCTATTTTCATTTTTGTGCAAACAGAACAGCATGTTATGTTGTAGTTGATCTAAACTTAGAGTGGCCAACCATTTCAGTTTGTCCAAGTCTCAGGAAACCCCTGAGACCCAGACAAGACACTTGACAACCTGTAAGCCAAAATAATAAATTAGTAAACTAGAGTTGCCAGCAGCTCATTAATGATAAAAATCTAAAATTTTCTGCCCTTTTGTAATAAAAGACAAATTTCTCTAAGGAAAAGACATTAACATTTTAGTAAAGATTACTTATCAAATAATTTCAGGTTATTCATTAATTTAACAATATTTATTAATAGTATATTATGTGGAATAAGATTCTGGGGACATAATGATAAATAAGCCAGACATTAAAGAAATAAAAAAAAAAAACAGTCGGGGGGGGGGGAGGGAGGGACAAAAACAAGCAGGCATTGAAATCAAAGCAAGATTGTTCCATAATTTTTTTCTAAACACAAGAGTAGTATATCACACACAGAAGAGTAAATCCTGGCCTTGGGAGGACAGGGCAGATGTCTGTATAAGGGAAGGGTATCTGAGACCTAAGGCAACCAGGAATTAATGAGGGAAGAAGTAAAGGTAAAGGAAAGATAAGCCATGGAAGCAGAATATCAAGGCAACAATAGTCTCCTGGGGTAGAAGCTTTAAGTAATAGTCGATAGTGAAAAATGGGATCCATGAAAGTAGAAAGGGTTCATACTGCGAGTGGAAAACCTTAAGTATTGAAGTGGAGGATATTGAAATGAGACATTGGGCAGACGAATGTTGTCTGAAAAAGTTTAGGGAAACATGTAGGAAACTGTCAGTTAGAGAAGACAGTAGACACAGGTGCCATGAAAAGAGAGGAGAAATATACTTAGGGTTAAAGATTTTAAGAGGGGATGGGGCATGATGGAGAAGAGGAGAATGTAGGCTAATTTTTTAAGGGAAATTTAAAGAGAAGTACCATGCATCAGGGGACAATGCTTCCCCCAGAAGACATGGATTAGTAAAAGAAAGTCTTACGAATACCTCTTCATGCATTATTGATGAGAAAGCCCCAGACACCAAAAGCAATACAGCCTATTACTCTTGATTGTCCACCATAACTAGATTGCCAGAACCTGTTGCTGAGGATACCACTTATTTTGGATGCAAGACATATAGAAATATATATATATATATATATATATATATATATATATATATATATATGTGTGTGTGTGTGTGTACATATATATGTATGTGTATGTATATGATGTGTATGTATATGTATGTGTGTGTGTGTTTACTGTTTCAGTAGTAGCATGAAAATTATGGTGAGGTGGTCATTTGAATATGGGTGACCCATAGGGAGTAGTATTGCTACAAGGTGTGGCCCTGTTGAAGGAAGCCTGTGGGCATAATCTTTGGAGGTTTCCTTCTATGCTCAGACTCCACCCATTATAGATGACAACTTTCTCATAGCTGCCTGAGAATGCCAATCTTCTCCTATCTGCTTTCAGATCAGTATGTAGAACTCTTGGCTCCTTCTTCAGCACCATGTCTGTCTGGACTCTGCTATGCTTCCTGCCATGATGATAATGAACTGAACCTAAGAACCATTAAGCCAGGCCCAATTAAATGTTGTCCCTTATAAGAGTTGCCTTGGTCATGGTGTCTCTTCTCAGCAATAGAAACCCTAAGACAGGTGGTAACCACTCTATGCTGATTGGATATAAGCTCTGTTCCACTGGAGGGAGTTTGTGCTTAGTACTATAATCCTACTAATAAGCCTAAGACTGGGAAATCATAGGTTCTAGGAAATCATAGGGGGCGGGGTAGCATACTGTTGTTGCATTGCTCAGTGGTCATGCTGCCAAACTACATTATAAATATTTATGTCTATGGCCACAGATTTGTGCTACTCTCAACTATGGACAAAGAAGGTTCTCTTTTCAAAGAGTAGCAGTTAATGCAAAGATTCATAACCAGCCAAAGTGTTTGTATAAATAACTCCCGAGTTTTGAACCACAGATGGGTCTTCTATATCAACCTCCCACAATCACAGACTTGGGGACTTTGATAGAAGAGGGTGAAAATAGTGTACGAGTGAGTGGTTGAGGAGGAGAGCTAGGAAATGCAAACTTTCCCACATGACCCGGATGATCATGCATCAACTCACAGCAGCTCTGCTTAACCACACAAGACTTACACAAGATCAAGACAGCCAAAATTCTCGCACAAATATGGGAGGAAACCCCTAGGCTCTATCCCTATTGAAAGAGTTACTGGCAACTGATGTCTGCTGAGGGAAAAGTCCCTTTCCTTTGGGATGTTGCTGCTGGTAAGTTACTCATGCCTTAGTGGATGGACACAATCACGTATGCATATGGGCAGAACTGATTAGATTTGGGGGCTCATGAACAACAAAAGTGAAAGATTTAAAAGTGTATAGAAAGCTGTGAGGAAGATAAAGTAGGAGGCGCCAAAAGGAGTTGGAGGGAAATGGTAGCGAATGCATATGATCAGTAAGCATTGTATAAAGTCTGAAACTTTCAAACAATAACATAAAATGAAATGTTATCCAGTTAAAGAATACTGAAATTCGCACACAAATGTATGGAACAGGAAAAAAAAATCACTTGGACTGAGGTA